>NC_090762.1:41083184-41103184 GCF_036898095.1 Palaemon carinicauda | reverse complement strand
AATATTCTATATTAATTTTTATTTACTTTCCTTGTAGTTTCCTTATTTCCTTTCCTCACGAGGCTATCTTTCCCTGTGGAGCCCCCGGCCTTATGGCATTCTGCTTTTCTAACGAGGGTTGCAGCTTAGCAAGTATTAATAATAATAAATAATAATAATAATAATAATAATAATAATAATAATAATAATAATAATAATAATAATAATAATAATAATAGTATCCTTCGAAAAATACAGTCCTCACAAGGTACAGTAATGACTGCATATTTATTGTGCAATAAACGGTCATGAAGATATCAATGTTCGGAAAATACAAACAAAATCGAACCTGGGAATATCTTCCAGTGCGAAAAGGAAAAAACAATAACAAGGTCTATAATCTCACATTTATGAATCTGGCGTTTCGCAATACGTTATTCATCTATCCCTATGCCTTACCACAATGCCACTGAATAAACATTTAATGTTCATAATGTTTCAAAAATAAATTATTTCAATTGTTCATTACTTCATTTACTTCATTTTCCTTATTTCCTTTCCTCGCTGAGGTATTTTTTCACTGTTGAAGCCCTTGGGCTTATAGCACCTAGCTTTTCTAACTAGGGTTGTAGCTTAGCTAGTAGTAGTAGTAATAATAATAATAATAATAATAATAATAATAATAATAATAATAATAATAATAATAATAATGTTATTCCTAATATATCTTTTACATAACAGTAATTTCTAATATTTAAGGATATGTTAAAACAATCAATTCATCTCTTAAGAATCAACCGTGCATAATAGTTATCCCATTAGCGAAATTGAAGAATACAACGAAAATACAGAATAAAAACTATTAAGTGACTTAAAATTCGACCTTGGTCAATTCTCATATCTATTATTATTATTATTATTATTATTATTATTATTATTATTATTATTATTATTATTATTATTATTACTACCCTTAGTTGGAAAAGCAAGATGCTTATTATAAGCCCAAGGGCTTCAACAGGGAAAAATAGCCCAGTGAGGAAAGGAAATAAGAAAAATGAAATAAACGATATACGAAGTAATAAACATTTAGAATAAAATACCTTAGAAACATTAATAACATTAAATCAGATATTGCATATATAAAAAAGACTTTTGCTGCAAGTTTGAACTTTTGAGGTTCCACTGATTCAAAAACCCGATTAGGAAGATCATTCCACAACTTGGTCTCGGCTGGAATAAAACTTCTAGAAAACTGTGTAGTATTGATTCTCATGATAGAGAAGGCCTGACTAGGCGCATATGGCCATTAAATTTATATTGGATGCAATATACTGTATACAAACTATATAGAAAAAAAAAAAGTGTTTAGCACATTTTTGAAATGTCAAAATAACTTCTAGTTGCTAAAAAAAACTGAATGAATGATTCATAATGTAGCACTGGCATAGTGAAAAATGAAAAAAATACGACCAAGCAAGATAATGTTATACATTGATGCAATCACATATAAGCAGTGGACTATTATAATGAAGTCGTATACTGCAATACAAGTTTGCTTTTCTCATGTCAAGGGTATACCATAATTAGCATAATTACAATCAATTACTCAATCCGGCTGTAACTTTGCTGCATGGGAAATGACTAACAATTCTACAAACTATTATTCTAAACTGTCAAAACCATCTTGACTTTAAGCTGAGGAGATTTAGTCTTTGAGGAAATGCAAGTTGAAAAGTTTATGCGTGTCTATATCATTATTATTATTATTATTATTATTATTATTATTATTATTATTATTATTATTATTATTATTATTATTATTATTATTAAATGATAAGATACAACCCTAGTTGGAAAAGCAGGATGCTATAAGCCCAGGGGCTCCAACAGAAAATAGCCCAGTGAGGAGAGGAAACAAGAACAACAAAAAATTTAAGAAGAGTAACATTAAAATAAATATATCCTATATAAACTATAAAAAAAAACTTTAACAAAACAAGAAGAGAAACGAGACAGAACAGCGTGCCCGAGTGTACCCTCAAGCATGATAACTCTAACCCAAGACATTGGAAGACCATGGTACAGAGGCTATGGCACTACCCAAGACTAGAGAACAATGGTTTGATTTTAAAGTGTCCTTCTAAAAGAGCTGCTGGCCGTAGCTAAAGGGTCTCCTATACCCTTAGCAAGAGGAAAATGGCCACTATAAATATGCTGTTGACGTTCATAATTCATCATGCTAGTTTGACAGGATATTTATTCGGCTCAGCAAATATATGTAACTGCTTAATGATAGTTCATTTGTATTTCGGCTATAGGCTACAACAGATAAGAAACTCTTGAAAACGGCTTAAGAACTTATAAGCGAAAAGATCGGCGTCAATGACCTCAGATGTCAGGATGCCGGAAAACCTCGAATCAATCTATTAGAAGCGAAAGGAAGGAATTCTTATGCAATAGCTCAGTTCAAGTCAAAACAATTACACGAGCAAGGGTAGTGTCAATAAAACCATGCAAGATTTCATAAATAATAACTAAGTCATTTCCAAATCCCCCAATTGCATGCAAGACCTTCCTATAAATACCGTTATTTATATATAAAGCAAAAGAAATGTTATACAACAACCTTGAATTTCACAAGCATGAAAGATTTCATTATGCGAAAAAGTTGTAAATCACACGAAGGAAAAATAATTCTTCAAGGAAAGGGAGACGGAGGATCATCCCTAAAAGCTTCGCAAGTAGGTGCAATTTTTCGTACCATTCTCTAAGGGATTTCCTTCCTAACAAGCATGTGGATATTCAACCTTTCTCTCATCTTTCACAAACGAGCTCTCTCTCTCTCTCTCTCTCTCTCTCTCTCTCTCTCTCTCTCTCTCTCTCTCTCTCTCTCTCTCTCTCTGCAAGGAGCATAAAACGGAAATATCTTTGCTCGGATTCCGTTGAGCAGCCAAGTGGTTTGTCAAATATTTGTCAAATCCATTTCCTTTTTTTTTGCTGTCTTCTTTGGCATTCTGATTTCGACTGTGACTTGACAAATTTGTACAAGGCTCGGGTGTTTTATTTTCCATTCTGCAAGTCACCATGTCTATCACAATCGAGTAGGAAAGAGCCATTTCATCACAATAGCGTAGAGGATTAGAAATAATGAATTTTTAAGTGGATTCGTAATTGCCTCATTGAAACCCACACGTTCTCGGAGTGTTTTTGAGCAATTTCTTGACTAACATATATCAGGATCACGCACACGCAAAGACTATATATATATATATATATATATATATATATATATATATATATATATATATATATATATATATATATATATATATATATATATATATATATATATATATATATATATATATATATATATATATATATATATATATATATATATATATATATATATATATATATATATATATATATATATATATATATATATATATATATATACATATATATATATAAATATATATATATATATATATATATATATATATATATATATATATATATATATAAACATACATGCATACATACATATATATATATATATATATATATATATATATATATATATATATATATATATATATATATATATATATATATATATAAACATACATACATACATATATATATATATATATATATATATATATATATGTATGTATATATATATATATATATATATATATATGTATGTATATATATTATATATATATATATATATATATATATATATATTATATATATATATATATATATATATATATATATATATATATATATTATACATATATATATATATATATATATATATATATATATATATATATATATATATATATATATATATATATATATATATATATATATATATATATATATATATATATATATATATATATATATATATATATATATATATATATATAATCACCTTCTGTACTATTGTGCAGAAAACTTCAAAAAAACCAGACGCATTCATTAAATCCTCATAGCCAGAAGTTCTCTACGAAAACAAAGTACTTTGTGATAAAACATACTTGAGTTATTTCTCTGCCGTTGTCAACAAAAATAACGTTCAATGTAAATGAAATTTGTTAAGGAAAAATATGTCTTCCTTGAAAATTATTAAACGAGAAATTTATTACGGTTAAGAAAAAAATATGCGATAATTGAAAATTATTGAACTAGAAATTTATTTCGGGTAAGAAAAAATATGCAATAATTGAAAATTATTGGGCTAGAAATTTATTTCGGGTAAGAAAAAATATGCAATAATTGAAAATTATTGAACTAGAAATTTATTTCGGGTAAGAAATATATGCAATAATTGCGAATAATTGAAAAAAAAATTTATTCCGGTTAATAAAAATATACAATATTTTAAAATTATTGAACAAAAGATTTAATTCGGTTAATAAAAAATATACAATAATTCAAAATTGATAAACAAGAAATTTCTTTCTGTTAAAAAAATATGCAAAAGTTAAAATTTTTTAAACACGAAATTCATATCGGTTAAGAAAAATTTGATATAGTTAAAAATTGGTAAACAAGAAATTTATTTCGGTCAATATAAAATATATAATAATTCACAACTGTCAAACAAGAAATTTATTTCGGTTAAGAAAAATATACAATACTTGAAAATTATTAAACCAAAATTCATTTCGGCTAAGAAAAATATGCAATGAAATAATTTCTACTGCCTATGGAAATAACTTAAAATACACTCAAAATGATTCGAATCTCAAACTAATACGCAAAGTTTTTTAGACTGTGAAAAGTGCACTTATAACATACAATCAAGCAGCTATTAACGTATATTAAGATGTTTACAGTTATTTAAGACCAAATCTCACCAGAAGTCAACATTTAAAGAGCATACAAAAATATACACTATATCTCTTAGATTACAAAATAATACTTAATGACTGGAATATATATTTTTTCGTATAATGATGTAAATATTTGTTGTAAAAATAACATAATAACAATAATAAAAACGTGAAAAACTTGAATTTGAATTAAGTCCTGTCCTTTTCTGGCTACTATTATGAGTATTGTGTTCAATTTTAATATAATCTTCTCTGCTTTCTAACGTCCAAATTAACATGATTTTTCTTTGCTTTCTACAGTCCAAATTAATATGGTATTCTCTTCTTTCTACCGTTCAAATTAACATGGTCTTCTCTGCTTTCTAAAGTCCAAATTAACATGGTCTTCTCTGTTTTCTACAGTCCAAATTAACATGGTCTTCTCTGTTTTCTACTGTCCAAATTAACATGGTCTTCGCTGTTTTCTACAGTCCAAATTAACATGGTCTTCTCTGTTTTCTACAGTCCAAATTAACATGGTCTTCGCTGTTTTCTACAGTCCAAATTAACATGGTCTTCGCTGTTTTCTACAGTCCAAATTAACATGGTCTTCGCTGTTTTCTACAGTCCAAATTAACATGGTCTTCTCTGTTTTCTACAGTCCAAATTACCATGGTCTTCTCTGTTTTCTACAGTCCAAATTAACATGGTCTTCTCTACTTTCTACAGTCCAAATTAACATGGTCTTCTCTGTTTTCTACAGTCCAAATTAAGATGGTCTTCTCTGCTTTCTACAGTCCAAATTAATATGGTCTTCTCTGTTTTCTACAGTCCAAATTAACATGGTCTTCGCTGTTTTCTACAGTCCAAATTAACATGGTCTTCTCTGTTTTCTACAGTCTAAATTAACATGATCTTCTCTGCTTTCTACAGTCCAAATTAACATGGTCTTCTTTGTTTTCTACAGTCCAAATTAACATGGTCTTCTCTGCTTTCTACAGTCCAAATTAACATGGTCTTCTCTGTTTTCTACAGTCCAAATTAACATGGTCTTCTCTGTTTTCTACAGTCCAAATTAACATGGTCTTCTCTCCTTTCTACAGTCCAAATTAACATGGTCTTCGCTGTTTTCTACAGCCCAAATTAACATGGTCTTCTCTGTTTTCTACAGTCCAAATTAACATGGTCTTCGCTGTTTTGTACAGTCCAAATTAACATGGTCTTCTCTGCTTTCTACAGTCCAAATCAACATGGTCTTCTCTGCTTTCTACAGTCCAAATTAACATGGTTTTCTCTGCTTTCTATCGACCAAATTAACATTGTCTTCTCTGCTTTCTACAGTCCAAATCAACTTGGTCTTCTCTGCTTTCTACAGTCTAAATTAACATGGTCTTCTATGCTTTCTACAGTCCAAAATAACATGGTTTTCTCTGCTTTCTATCGACCAAATTAACATTGTCTTCTCTGCTTTCTACAGTCCAAATTAACATGGTCTTCTCTGCCTTCTACAGTCCAAGTTAACATGGTCTTCTCTGCTTTCTACAGTCCAAATTAACATGGTCTTCTCTGATTTCTACAGTCCAAATTAACATGGTCTTCTCTGCTTTCTACAGTCCAAATTAACATGGTCTTCTCTGCTTTCTACCGTCCAAATTAACATGGTTTTCTTTGTTTTCTACCGTCTAAATTAACATGGTATTTTCTTCTTTCTACCGTCCAAATTAACATGGTATTTTCTTCTTTCTACCGTCCAAATTAACATGGTTTTCTCTGCTTTCTACCGTCCAAATTAACATGGTCTTCGCTGTTTTGTACAGTCCGATTAACATGGTTTTCTCTTCTTTCTACCGTCCAAATTAACATTGTCTTCTCTGTTTTCCACAGTCCAAAATTAACATTGTCTTCTCTGCTTTCTACAGTCCAAATTAACATGGTCTTCTCTGTTTTCTACAGTCCAAACTAACATGGTATTCTCTTCTTTCTATCGTCCAAATTAACATGATCTTCGCTGTTTTCTATAGTCCAAATTAACATGGTTTTCTTTGCTTTCTACCGTCTAAATTAACATGGTATTTTCTTCTTTCTACAGTCCAAATTAACATGGTCTTCTCTGCTTTCTATAGTCCAAATTAATATGGTCTTCTCTGCTTTCTACCGTCTAAATTAACATGGTTTTCTCTGCTTTCTATCGACCAAATTAACATGGTCTTCTCTGCTTTCTACAGTACAAATTAACATGGTCTTCTCTGCTTTCTACAGTCCAAATTAACATGGTATTTTCTTCTTTCTACAGTCCAAATTAACATGGTTTTCTCTGCTTTCTACCGTCCAAATTAACATGGTTTTCTTTGCTTTCTACCGTCTAAATTAACATGGTATTTTCTTCTTTCTACCGTCCAAATTAACATGGTATTTTCTTCTTTCTACCGTCCAAATTAACATGGTTTTCTCTGCTTTCTACCGTCCAAATTAACATGGTCTTCTCTGCTTTCTACAGTCCGATTAACATGGTTTTCTCTTCTTTCTACCGTCCAAATTAACATTGTCTTCTCTGTTTTCCACAGTCCAAAATTAACATTGTCTTCTCTGCTTTCTACAATCCAAATTAACATGGTCTTCTCTGTTTTCTACAGTCCAAACTAACATGGTATTCTCTTCTTTCTATCGTCCAAATTAACATGATCTTCGCTGTTTTCTATAGTCCAAATTAACATGGTTTTCTTTGCTTTCTACCGTCTAAATTAACATGGTATTTTCTTCTTTCTACAGTCCAAATTAACATGGTCTTCTCTGCTTTCGATAGTCCAAATTAACATGGTTTTCTCTGCTTTATACCGTCTAAATTAACATGGCATTTTCTTCTTTCTACCGTCCAAATTAACATGGTCTTCTCTGATTTCTACAGTCCATATTAACATGGTCTTCTCTGCTTTCTACAGTGCAAATTAACATGGTTTTCTCTGCTTTCTATCGTCCAAATTAACAATGTCTTCTCTGCTTTCTACAGTCCAAATTAACTTGGTCTTCTCTGCTTTCTACAGTCTAAATTAACATGGTCTTCTATGCTTTCTACAGTCCAAATTAACATGGTCTTCTCTGCTTTCTACACTCCAAATTAACATGGTTTTCTCTGCGTTCTACTGTCCAAATTAACATGGTCTTCGCTGTTTTCTACAGTCCAAAATTAACATGGTCTTCTATGCTTTCTACAGTCCAAATTAACATGGTCTTCTCTGCTTTCTACACTCCAAACTGACATGGTATTCTCTTCTTTCTATCGTCCAAATTAACATGGTCTTCGCTGTTTTCTACAGTCCAAATTAACATGGTTTCCTTTGCTTTCTACCGTCTAAATTAACATGGTATTTTCTTCTTTCTATCGTCCAAATTAACATGGTCTTCTCTGCTTTCTACAGTCCAAATTAACATGGTATTTTCTTCTTTCTACAGTCCAAATTAACATGGTTTTCTCTGCTTTCTACGGTCCAAATTAACATGGTTTTCTTTGCTTTCTACCGTCTAAATTAACATGGTATTTTCTTCTTTCTACCGTCCAAATTAACAAGGTATTTTATTCTTTCTACCGTCCAAATTAACATGGTTTTCTCTGCTTTCTACCGTCCAAATTAACATGGTCTTCGCTGTTTTGTACAATCCAATTAACATGGTTTTCTCTTCTTTCTACAGTCCAAATTAACATGGTCTTCTCTGTTTTCTACAGTCCAAAATTAACATGGTCTTCTATGCTTTCTACAGTTGAAATTAACATGGTCTTCTCTGCTTTCTACACTCCAAACTAACATGGTATTCTCTTCTTTCTATCGTCCAAATTAACATGGTCTTCGCTGTTTTCTTCAGTCCAAATTAACATGGTTTCCTTTGCTCTCTAGAGTCCAACTTAACATGGTTTTCTTTGCTTTCTACATTCCAAAGTAACATGGTCTTCTATGCTTTCTACAGTCCAAATTAACATGGTCTTCTCTACTTTCTACAGTCCAAACTAACATGGTATTTTCTTCTTTCTACCGTCCAAATTAACATGATCTTCTCTGCTTTCTACAGTCCAAATTAACATGGTATTCTCTGCTTTCTACAGTCCAAATTAACATGGTTTTCTCTGCTTTCTATCGTCCAAATTAGCATTGTCTTCTCTGCTTTCTACAGTCCCAATTAACTTGGTCTTCTCTGCTTTCTAGAGTCTAAATTAACATGGTCTTCTATGATTTCTACAGTCCAAATTAACATGGTCTTTTCTGCTTTCTACAGTCCAAATTTACATGGTCTTCTCTACTTTATACAGTTCAAATCAACATGGTCTTCTCTGCTTTCTACAGTCCAAATTAACATGGGATTCTCTTCTTTCTATTGTCCAAATTAACATTGTCTTCTCTGCTTTCTAGAGTCTAAATTAACATGGTCTTCTATGTTTTCTACAGTCCAAATTAACATGGGCTTCTATGTTTTCTACAGTCCGAATTAACATGGTCTTCTCTGATTTCTACAGTCCAAATTAACATGGTATTCTCTTCTTTCTATTATCCAAATTAACTTGGTCTTCTCTGCTTTCTACAGTCTAAATTAACATGGTCTTCTATGCTTTCTAAAGTCCAAATTAACATGGTCTTCTCTGCTTTCTACAGTCCAAATTAACATGGTATTCTCTTCTTTCTATCGTCCAAATTAACATGGTCTTCGCTGTTTTCTACAGTCCAAATTAAAATGGTTTTCTTTGCTTTCTACAGTCCAAATTAACATGGTTTTCTCTGCTTTCTACCGTCCAAATTAACATGGTATTCTCTTCTTTCTATCGTCCAAACTAACATGGTCTTCTCTGCTTTCTACTGTCTAAATTAACATGGTCTTCTATGCTTTCTACAGTCCAAATTAATATGGACTTCTCTGCTTTCTACAGTCCAAATTAACATGGTCTTCTCTGCTTTCTACAGTCCAAATTAACATGGTATTCTCTTCTTTCTATCGTCCAAATTAACATGATCTTCGCTGTTTTCTACAGTCCAAATTAACATGGTCTTCTCTCCTTTCTACAGTCCAAATTAACATGGTCTTCTCTGCTTTCTACAGTCCAAATTAACATGGTTTTCTCTGCTTTCTATCGTCCAAATTAACATTGTCTTCTCTGCTTTCTACAGTCCAAATTAACTTGGTCTTCTCTGCTTTCTATAGTCTAAATTAACATGGTCTTCTATGCTTTCTACAGTCCAAATTAACATGGTTTTCTCTGCTTTCTACCGTCTAAATAAACATGGTTTTCTTTGCTTTCTACAGTTTAAATTAACATGGTCTTCTCTGCTTTCTACAGTCCAAATTAACATGGTCTTCTCTGCTTTCTACAGTCCAAATTAACACGGTCTTCTCTGCTTTCTACAGTCCAAATTAACATGGTATTCTTTCTTTCTACAGTCCAAATTAACACGGTCTTCTCTGCTTTCTTTAGTCCAAATTAACATGGTCTTCTCTGCTTTCTACAGTCCAAATTAACATGGTCTTCTCTGCTTTCTACAGTCCAAATTAACATGGTCTTCTCTGCTTTTTACAGTCCAAATTAACATGGTTTTCTCTGCTTTCTCCAGTCTAAATTAAAATGGTTTTCTTTGCTTTCTACAGTCCAAATTAACATGGTTTTCTCTGCTTTCTACAGTCGAAATTAACATGGTTTTCTCTGCTTTCTATCGTCCAAATTAACATTGTCTTCTCTGCTTTCTACAGTCCAAATTAACTTGGTCTTCTCTGCTTTTTATAGTCTAAATTAACATGGTAGTCTCTGTTTTCTCCAGTCTAAAGTAAAATGGTCTTCTCTGCTTTCTCCATTCTAAATTAACATGGTCTTCTCTGTTTTCTCCAGTCTAAAGTAAAATGGTCTTCTCTGCTTTCTCCAGTTTAAATTAACATGGTCTTCTCTGCTTTCCACAGTCCAAATTAACATGGTCTTCTCTGCTTTCTACAGTCCAAATTAACACGGTCTTCTCTCCTTTCTACAGTCCAAATTAACATGGTATTCTCTTCTTTCTACAGTCCAAATTAACACGGTCTTCTCTGCTTTCTATAGTCCAAATTAACATGGTCTTCTCTGCTTTCTCCAGTCCAAATTAACATGGTCTTCTCTGCTTTCTCCAGTGTAAATTAAAATGGTCTTCTCTGCTTTCTACACTCTAAATTAACATGGTCTTCTCTGCTGCCTACAGTCCAACTTAACATGGTCTTCTCTCCTTTCTACAGTCCAAATTAACATGGTCTTCTCTGCTCTCTTCTGTCCAAATTAACATGGTGTTCTTTGCTTTTTACAGTCCAATTTAACATGGTCTTCACTGCTTTCTACAGTCCAAATTAACATGGTTTTCTCTGCTTTCTACAGACTAAATTAACATGGTCTTCTCTGCTTTCTACAGTCCAAATTAACATGGTCTTCTCTGCTTTCTATAGTCCAACTTAACATGGTCTCCTCTGCTTTCTACAGTCCAAATTAACATGGTCTTCACTGCTTTCTACAGTCCAAATTAACATGGTCTTCTCTGCATTCTGTAGTCCAACTTAACATGGTCTTCTCTGCTTTCTACAGTCCAAATTAACATGGTCTTCTCTGCTTTTTATAGTCCAAATTAACATGGTCTTCTCTTCTTTCTGTAGTCCAACTTAACATGGTCTTCTCTGCTTTCTACAGTCCAAATTACCATGGTCTTCTCTGCTTTCTATAGTCCAAATTAACATGGTCTTCTCTGCTTTCTACAGTCCAAATTAACATGGTCTTCTCTGCTTTCTACAGTCCAAATTAACATGGTCTTCTCTGCTTTCTACAGTCCAAATTAACATGGTCTTCTCTGCTTTCTCCAGTCTAAATTAAAATGGTGTCCTCTGCTTTCTCCAGTCTAAATTAACATGGTCTTCTCTGCTTTCTACAGTCCAACTTAACATGGTCTTCTCTGCTTTCTAGTCCAAATTAACATGGTCTTTTCTGCTTTCTACAGTCCAAATTAACATGGTCTTCTCTGCTTTCTTCTGTCCAAACTAACACGGCCTTCTCTGCTTTCTACAGTCCAAATTAACATGGTTTTCTCTGCTTTCTACAGACTAAATTAACATGGTCTTCACTGCTTTCTACAGTCCAAATTAATATGGTCTTCTCTGCTTTCTACAGTCAAAATTAATATGGTCTTCACAGCTTTCTACAGTCAAAATTAATATGGTCTTCTCTGCTTTCTACAGTCTAAATTAACATGGTCTTCTCTGCTTTCTTCTGTCCAAATTAACATTGTCTTCTCTGCTTTCTACAATCCAAATTAACATGGTCTTCTCTGCTTTCCATAGTCCGAAGTAACATGGTCTTCTCTGCTTTTTACAGTTTAAATTAACATGGTCTTCACTGCTTTCTACAGTCCAAATTAACATGGTCTTCTCTGCTTTCTACAGTCCAAATTAACATGGTCTTCACTGCTTTCTACAGTCCAAATTAACATGGTCTTCTCCGCTTTTTTATGTCCAAATTAACATGGTCTTCTCCGCTTTCTACAGTCTAAATTAACATGGTCTTCACTGTTTTCTACAGTCCAAATTGACATGGTCTTCTCTGCCTTCTGCAGTCTAAATTAACATGGTCGTCACTGCTTTCAACAGTCTAAATTAACATGGTCTTCACTGTTTTCTACAGTCTAAATTAACAATGTCTTCTCTGCTTTCTACCGTCCAAATTAATATGGTCTTCTCTGCTTTCTACTGTCCAAATTAACATGGTCTTCACTGCTTTCTAGTCCAAATTAAAAGTCTTCTCTGCCTTCTACAGTCCAAGTTAACATGGTCTTCACTGCTTTCTACAGTCCAAATTAACATGGTCTTCTCTGCTTTCTACAGTCCAAATTAACATGGTCTTCTCTGCTTTCTACTGTCCAAATTAACATGGCCTTCTCTGGTTTCTACAGACCAAATTAACATGGTCTTCTCTGCTTTCTACAGTCCAAATTAACATGGTTTTCACTGCATTCTACAGTCTAAATTAACATGGTCGTCACTGCTTTCAACAGTCTAAATTAACATGGTCTTCACTGCTTTTTACAGTCTAAATTAACATGGTCTTCTCTGCTTTCTACAGTCCATATTAACAAGGTCTTCTCTGCTTTCTTCTGTCCAAATTAACATGGTCTTCTCTCCTTTCTACAGTCCAAATTAACATGGTCTTCTCTGCTTTCTACAGTCCAAATAACATGGTCTTCTCTGCTTTCTACAATCCAAATTAACATGGTCTTCTCTGCCTTCTACAGTCTAAATTAACATGGTCGTCACTGCTTTGAACAGTCTAAATTAACATGGTCTTCACTGCTTTCTACAGTCTAAATTAACATGGTCTTCTCTGCTTTCTACCGTCCAAATTAACATGGTCTTCTCTGCTTTCTACTGTCCAAATTAACATGGTCTTCACTGCTTTCTACAGTCCAAATTAACATGGTCTTCTCTGCCTTTTACAGTCCAAGTTAACATGGTCTTCACTGCTTTCTACAATCCAAATTAACATGGTCTTCTCTGCCTTCTACAGTCCAAGTTAACATGGTCTTCACTGCTTTCTACAGTCCAAATTAACATGGTCTTCTCTGCTCTCTACAGTCCAAATTAACATGGTCTTCTCTGCTTTCTACTGTCCAATTTAACATGGTCTTCTCTCCTTTCTACAGTCCAAATTAACATGGTCTTCTCTGCTTTCTACAGTCCAAATTAATATGGTCTTCTCTGCTTTCTACAGTCTAAATTAACATGGTCTTCTCTGCTTTCTTCTGTCCAAATTAACATTGTCTTCTCTGCTTTCTACAATCCAAATTAACATGGTCTTCTCTGCTTTCCATAGTCCGAATTAACATGGTCTTCTCTGCTTTTTACAGTTTAAATTAACATGGTCTTCACTGCTTTCTACAGTCCAAATTAACATGGTCTTCTCTGCTTTCTACAGTCCAAATTAACATGGTCTTCACTGCTTTCTACAGTCCAAATTAACATGGTCTTCTCCGCTTTTTTATGTCCAAATTAACATGGTCTTCTCCGCTTTCTACAGTCTAAATCAACATGGTCTTCACTGTTTTCTACAGTCCAAATTGACATGGTCTTCTCTGCCTTCTGCAGTCTAAATTAACATGGTCGTCACTGCTTTCAACAGTCTAAATTAACATGGTCTTCACTGCTTTCTACAGTCTAAATTAACAATGTCTTCTCTGCTTTCTACCGTCCAAATTAATATGGTCTTCTCTGCTTTCTACTGTCCAAATTAACATGGTCTTCACTGCTTTCTAGTCCAAATTAAAAGTCTTCTCTGCCTTCTACAGTCCAAGTTAACATGGTCTTCACTGCTTTCTACAGTCCAAATTAACATGGTCTTCTCTGCTTTCTACAGTCCAAATTAACATGGTCTTCTCTGCTTTCTACTGTCCAAATTAACATGGCCTTCTCTGGTTTCTACAGCCCAAATTAACATGGTCTTCTCTGCTTTCTACAGTCCAAATTAACATGGTTTTCACTGCATTCTACAGTCTAAATTAACATGGTCGTCACTGCTTTCAACAGTCTAAATTAACATGGTCTTCACTGCTTTTTACAGTCTAAATTAACATGGTCTTCTCTGCTTTCTACAGTCCATATTAACATGGTCTTCTCTGCTTTCTTCTGTCCAAATTAACATGGTCTTCTCTCCTTTCTACAGTCCAAATTAACATGGTCTTCTCTGCTTTCTACAGTCCAAATTAACATGGTCTTCTCTGCTTTCTACAATCCAAATTAACATGGTCTTCTCTGCCTTCTACAGTCTAAATTAACATGGTCGTCACTGCTTTGAACAGTCTAAATTAACATGGTCTTCACTGCTTTCTACAGTCTAAATTAACATGGTCTTCTCTGCTTTCTACCGTCTAAATTAACATGGTCTTCTCTGCTTTCTACTGTCCAAATTAACATGGTCTTCTCTGCCTTCTACAGTCCAAGTTAACATGGTCTTCACTGCTTTCTACAATCCAAATTAACATGGTCTTCTCTGCCTTCTACAGTCCAAGTTAACATGGTCTTCACTGCTTTCTACAGTCCAAATTAACATGGTCTTCTCTGCTTTCTACAGTCCAAATTAACATGGTCTTCTCTGCTTTCTACTGTCCAATTTAACATGGTCTTCTCTCCTTTCTACAGTCCAAATTAACATGGTCTTCTCTGCTTTCTACAGTCCAAATTTACATGGTCTTCTCTCCTTTCTACAGTCCAAATTAACATGGTCTTCTCTGCTTTCTACAGTCCAAATTAACATGGTCTTCTCTCCTTTCTACAGTCCATATTAACATGGTCTTCTCTGCTTTCTTCTGTCCAAATTAACATGGTCTTCTCTCCTTTCTACGGTCCAAATTAACATGGTCTTCTCTGCTTTCTACAGTCCAAATTAACTTGGTCTTCTCTGCTTTCTACATTCCAAAATAACATGGTCTTCTCTGCCTTCTACAGTCTAAATTAACATGGTCGTCACTGCTTTCAACAGTCTAAATTAACATGGTCTTCACTGCTTTTTACAGTCTAAATTAACATGGTCTTCTCTGATTTCTACACTCCATATTAACATGGTCTTCTCTGCTTTCTTCTGTCCAAATTAACATGGTCTTCTCTGCTTTCTACTGTCCAAATTAACATGGTCTTCTCTGCTTTCTACAGTCCAAATTAACATGGTCTTCTCTGCTTTCTACAATCCAAATTAACATGGTCTTCTCTGCCTTCTACAGTCCAAGTTAACATGGTCTTCACTGCTTTCTAAAGTCCAAATTAACATGGTCTTCTCTGCTCTCTACAGTCCAAATTAACATGGTCTTCTCTGCTTTCTACTGTCCAAATTAACATGGCCTTCTCTGGTTTCTACAGTCCAAATTAACATGGTCTTCTCTGCTTTCTACAGTCCAAATTAACATGGTCTTCACTGCTTTCTACAGTCCAAATTAACATGGTCTTCTCTGCTTTCTATTGTCCAAATTAACATGGCCTTCTCTGCTTTCTACAGTCCAAATTAACATGGTCTTCTCTGCTTTCTACAGTCCAACATTAACATGGTCTTCACTGCTTTCTACAGTCCAACATTAACAGGGTCTTCACTGCTTTCTACAGTCCAAATTAACATGGTCTTCTCTGCTTTCTACTGTCCAAATTAACATGGCCTTCTCAGCTTTCTACACTCAAAATTAACATCGTCTTCTCTACTTTCTACAGTGCATTTCAACATGATCTTCTCTGCTTCTACAGTGTTTATAGAAAACTTTAACCTGTATGGTTTAGGCATTCATACCCCACATGTTCCGTTAACATAAAAAGAATAATCTGTAAATTGTCCATTAAAATATTCACAATTATCCTTAATGACACTACACTGTGGAGCCTAACCTCCGTTAATCTCATGCTTTATTCAATATCAAAAGAAGTTTATCAGGTATAGTTTCCTCTCTCACAGGAGTAAACAGAAGAACAATTTGGGGATACTGCAAGCAAACCAAAAAAATGTTTCATCAAAGGTGTTTGGGGTGAATGGGGAACACTGCCGTTAACAAGCTTAATTTCCTGGTTTCAATGTAACACTTTGAACACATAAGTCCTTGTACCGTGATAGTGATAATTACACACGGTAAAAATGTCACGTAGTCTATTCTCATTTGTTTTGACAAGTACAAACATTGGCACGTCCAACCAGCCCAGCCACCCCCTTCTCTCTCCCCTACAAATACAAATTAGTGCAAGAGCACGAATTCAAAATATAAATTTCGCAAGCCCCCTACCCTGCGGCCCTTTGTCCAGGCGCGAATTACATAAAATATAGCTAAAACGGAGTGAATAAGTACGTTGATGACCACTTTCCCTTTAAAATCTCATTACTATTCCCAATGCAGTTGAATAACAATCGCCACCGCCCATTCATTCTAATTCAATTTCCATTGCAGCTAAAGGACGCAAAAATTTGACATCATCGTCGCTATTCGGTTGGTGGGGGAATAACGTTGACAGCTCGATAAATCTATTTTGGGTGTATATAAACAGGCGATAATTGTGGGGATTCCTAAAAGCAGTATCCAAAAAAAAAAAAAAAAAAAAGAAAAAAAAATTGGCATACGGTATACAGCATTGATGATTATCTTCATAGCTATACGTTAATGAAATTAATTCAAATTAATATAAATGTATGATTAACGCTTATCACATATTCATTCTTATCATAATGCACAGAAAAAATTATGGTACTAAAACAGTTCATTGAATAAAGTGAAAAATATAAATCGAAAAATAAAATCCATGACGACGAAATGAAAATGGCTAAAAAATATTTCGAAAATAAAATCTAGGTATTCTTTTACTTATGATACCGAGCGTAGCACCAATTTCCAAAATACAATAAGGCCCTTAAAACTACAGAGCCGTGGTAAAGTGGCGACTCTCCATTAAGTATGCAGCTATGTTATGAATATTCGAAGCATTTCCTAATGAAACGTCTGACAGACAGCGATATATTCTACATATTGGAGGATGCACCCGGTTATAACAGAAAGAGAGAATTGTATTGGATTTCCCCCGGATCTGTCAATGCAGAATTATTGGAAATATACACGACGCCAAATAAAATACATGCAGGTTTGTTCGTAGAATCTTAACTGTGATGGCTTTCGAAACTTTACGCACGATCGTTTCCTTTTAATTTATACGACGCGAATGGAATGAGGTGTGGAAAAAGAATAAGCAAAACAAAGATATAAAAGAACGTTAGAGAAAGGAAGTCAAACGTTTATGAGACGAAATGCGAGTTACTTTCTCTAAAATTTGGATGGACCAAATCCAATAAGGGATGAAACTAGAGGAATCATGTTGAAATAGGTGACCGTCTGTATAGTAAGAGAGAAAGACGAGAACGCCGAAAAAAATAATCCACATGGAAAGGAAGAACTCACAAGAGAAAACTTAAAGAAAACCTTGTAACTATATTTTTGGTTAATGTAAAAATGTCTATTTAACACTGATAAAGTTTTATTTTGGAAAATTTTCTTTAATTAGTCATATAAAAAAGTGCTGATCAAGCATTAAATCTATTGGAGATTGTTTGAATTTTACAAAGGCTAATTAGAATAACTATTGTCTTAACCGTATCCAAATAAAATAAATCAGAATATGGAAATCTATACAGAGAAAATATCCTCCTCAAAATACAATATGCTTCCACCCTTTGCCCATCACCAGAGTCAGTGTCTATTCATGGACCGTCAAATCATAAAGTATCAATTGGCTTTAATAAATAAGTTATCATCATAAATCGTACTAGAGGAAAGGAGATTTGGATGATAGTGAAAAGTGGATTAAAACTAAGGGTTGTCAGATCATAAAGTACTTAGCAGTATGCCTACAATACTATAAGACACTAAAATTAATACTATAGCGAGAATGGTTTGCATCTAATAAAACCGTTTCTTTTATCGAGGCAGATTTGCACCGACTAGCAGCGGTGCCCTTTTAGCTCGGAAAATTTTCCTGATCGCTGATTGGTTAGAATTATCTTGTCCAACCAATCAGCGATCAGGAAACTTTTCCGAGCTAAAAGGGCACTGCTGTGAGTCTGTGCAAATCTGCATCGCTAAAAGAAATTGACTATAGTGACAAATATACGTGAGTGCGAGTTGTAAGATATTTTTAATGATTTTGGTGGTATGGAGGATTAATAAAAAAAAAAAACCTCAGTTCTTATGAAAATTTGACTTTCCTTATTTTTTTAAAAACCGTTTTCCGCTTCCAAAAACTGTCAACTATTTTGCCAATGTATAATTTAAGAAGCTGGGATACAGCCGTCTTTGCTTTAAAACAAAAGATTCCAATTTTGAAATATTTTGAACCAGAATTTTTTGGATTACATAATATTTACCACATATTGAAATAAACAATTTCAAAAGATGTATTCAGATGTTAATATGGATGATAATAGTGGATAAAAACCCAATTAAGTAATTTAATAATGATTAAAATCGATCATTTTAAAACAGGCATTACTATCATACATTTCAATTATGTAATTGGGCTGAACTCTCGAGAAATACATAAAATAAACATTAAAATCTGAGAGGAATATTTGAGAAAGTATAATACAAGATTAAAGTCAATTTAATTCGTGCACTGTTAGAAATTTGCATTAAAAACCCGTAAATATCTGGCAACATTTATTCCAGGATTTTTACCGTTTTAAAAACGAATATATAGACGAAAAGAAGTGATATTACGGTCACTAACCCGTAAAAGATAATAACAAAGTAAGGTAAAGCTACGGTCGACTCTATTTTACTGAAATACGGTTGAGACCAGTATATTTTTTACGGAGAATTTCCTATCAAAATTACAGTTTTTTTCTAACTGTGTATATTACGATACTAAAACTACTTTATCCAATGCTATCGGGTGAAGACCAAAATCCTGAAAGCATAAGTATACTAAACTTTCCTCTAGGTAAGGATAGAAGAGACTCTTTAGGTATGGTAAGCAGCTCTTCTAGGAAAAGGACACTCCAAAATCAGACCAGTGTTCTCTAGTCTTGGGTAGTGCCATAGCCTCTGTACCATGGTCTTCCACTGTCTTGGGTTAGCGTTCTCTTGCATGAGGGTACACTCGGGCACACTATTCTATCTCATTTCTCTTCCTCGTGTTTTGTTAATCTTTTTATAGTGTACATAGCAGATATTTACTTAATTTTATTGTTCTTAAAATATTTTCTTTGTCCTTGTTTCCTTTCCTCACTAGGCTATTTTCCCTGGGCTCATAGCATCATGCTTTTGCAATTAGGGTTGTAGCTTAGCAATTTGTAATAATAATAATAATAATAATAACAATAATAATAATAAAAAGAGTCTCAGGATGAAAATGAAAATCATCCAGTTTCCGAGAATACCAATTAGGCCTGTAGCCCAGCCCACAAAAAGACCTTTTGTTGGCCTGGGTCGAATTTCACAGAAGTGCCAAGAAACGCTACAAAAGAGAGCCAAAAAAGATAATTCTTGGTCATTATCATATGTGGGATTCCATCTTATTCAGGTTCAATATGGTCAGTATCTTTTAATTCTTTCTTATATATAAGAAAAAAAATTTTGTCATGAAAAATTCCTAAGTCATACAAGAACGCTGAAGAGAGATTCTTCTTCCTTATGATATCTA
>NC_090762.1:41075684-41078184 GCF_036898095.1 Palaemon carinicauda | reverse complement strand
AACAGATGGGAATTGGTGTTAGAAACTTAAAATTTGCCGTGAAAACCGGTAAAAATCCTGGAATAAATGTTGAAAAGCATTTACCGTTTTAAAAGCGGATATATTGACGTAAAAGTGTAATATTACGGTAACCATCCCGTAAAAGATAACAAAGTAGGGTAAATATTACGGTCGTCTGTATTTTATTGAAATAACGCTGAGAACAGTATACTTTTAAGGAGAATTTCCGATTAAATATTTTAACAGTGATAGATAGAATATGGTTTTACATACATATAACAAATACGCACCTATAAACAGTCTCTAATACACAATAAAGTTAACAGTCATTTACTGAAAACTAAATTGCTTAATTCAAGTTTCTCAAGAATTCAGACTATTTGTGAGTGGTCAATTTATGGTACGTTCACTTCACGATTACATTTTACCAGTATTTAAGGTCACAAGGAATTATTTTACCTTTTACGACCACTAACACTTATCACTTGATCATATGGCAAAATTACTACTACTTTCTACTGTTTTTACCATTGTTATAATTACTTTCAACATTATCAATATTATTACGATTACGGATATCAGTCACAATTTCTTTGGTTAATGTTGAATATTACCCAATAGTGTGTGGAATTTAGTCTCATTATATAAAATAGGGTCTCATTTCCCTTTACTATATCCGGGTTCACGTACAAGAAAGTTTTGCAGTAATTAGTGAATCAAATGATTTAAAAAAAAATTGTAAAGCCATGAGTTCATTGTGGCTATCACAAATGCATATCTTACTTTTAAAAGAGAGACCAGTATCAATCTATCTAGCTATTAAATCATACCTCATGTGAATGAATGAACTGTATAGGGAAAATACAATTGCAACTACAGCCCAAAGACTGAGAAACACAATGACGTATAAGAATTTTTCAATAAAGAAAAATCGACATATCACACAAGGCTTAGCGTCTTCCAGGATGGCTACTTCAACTGAAGAAAGAACAGTGATGATGGTTTTGTAAATGAATACCAGAGAGGAAGATTGAAGAAACCTCTTGATAAATCCTAAGCTCTTATAACAAGCCTGCCTAACACATCTATCAAAAACACAAGAACTGGAGAAAACTAATAGATGGGTGTAACTGATTGTACGCCAGATTTCTAACCCAAGACAGTGGCACTATCTAAGACTAGAGAGCATTGGTTTGATTTCGGAGTGCCATTCTTGTAGAATAGCTTGCTTAACTTAAGCTAACCATTCTCTTTTACCTACACCAAGTGGAACGCATGCGCTGAACAAGTACAGTAGTTAGCCACTTGGTGAAGAAGAATAGTTTGATTTCCTGGGTGTTTTCAGGTGTACAAAGGAAAGAGGAGAATATGTAATCCCTGACTATTCCATATACGTTTAGGCAAAGGGAAAATGAACCGAAATCAGAGAGGGACCCTATGTCGTACTATCTGGCTAATTCAAGAACCAAATAATAATCTATATTATTATTATTATTATTATTATTATTATTATTATTATTATTATTATTATTATTATTATTATTATTATTATTATTATTACTTGCTGAGCTACAACTCTAGTTGGAAAAGCTGGATAATATTAGTCCAGGAGCTCCAACAGGGAAAATAGCCCAGTGAGGAAAGGAAATAGAGACAAAACACAAGAGAAACAAGATAGACTAGTGTTCCCCAGTGTAACCTCAAGCAACAGAACTCTTACCCAAGACAGTGGAAGACCATAGTACAGCGGCTATGGCACTACCCAAGACTAGAGGACAATGTTTTGATTTAGAAGTGTCCTTCTCCTGGAAGAGCTGTTTATCATAGCTAAAGAGTCTCTACTACCCTTGCCAAGAGGAAAGTAGCCACTGAACAATTACAGTGCAATGCTTAACCTCTTGAGAGAAGAAGAACTGTTTGGTAATTTCAGTGTAGTCAAGTGTATGAGGAAAGAGGAGAATGTATAAAGAAGAGGCCAGACTATTCTGTGTGCGTGTCAGGAAAGATGAAATAAGCCGTAACCAGAGAGAGGGATCCAATGTAATACTGTCTGGGCAGTCAAAGGACCCAATAACTCTTTGGCGGTAGCTATCTTAACGGGTGCCTGGTGCATAGGCCAGGGAGACAAGACCTGGATGTAAATAGTTTAGAACCATTAGCATAGAAATGAGGACTGGAGTCATAAACTAAATCTTTATTATCACAAGAGTCTATGACGTAAGTCCCTGTAATTATTCGTATATAAAAGCACCCAGGAAATGTATCGTGTTACCATTATAAAAGCAAAACAAAAGTTTCCATGACTAATTAATATTGACATAAAACCATAAAATTAATGTTTCTAACATAATATACAGTATATATATATATATATATATATATATATATATATATATATATATATATATATATATATATATATATTGTATATATATATATATATATATATATATATATATATATATATATATATATATATATATATATATATACTGTATAT
>NC_090762.1:41060684-41063184 GCF_036898095.1 Palaemon carinicauda | reverse complement strand
AATAAACCACTAATTTATTTTGGAACCATTACCATTAATACCAAGTCCATCATGCAAAAAAAAAAAAAAAAAAAAAAAAAAACTTACAAGAAAAAGTTACTTTAATATCTATTCGCACCTATATCAATCCTGATCCCTTCCTTTTCAACCTTCCCTAGTAATACAAAGGCAGAGATTTCTTACATCTCGCTCCCTCCCTTCCTTCTTCCTTCCTTCCTTCTTTCCTCACTCCTCTTCCCTCCCACAAAGACCATGTCTTAAGATTTAGCCTGAAGTTGTATTCCCAAGGAGCATAACGCCTCTCCCATTTTTCGAAATCTGGTCGTTAGCGAAGCAAAAATAGCGGAGCCGCGAAACTTAGAAAAGGTTTGTGTCTTAAATTTCCCCAACTCTTGACGACGTCCGACGCGGCCGGGTCTCTCGAGAAAAACAAACTAAAGGGGCTGGTAGTTTGGCGGACCATGGCTTTGGCCAGTTTCCTTCATTATGTGGACAGTTACTCCAGAAACTTATCTCGTACCTTTAGCAACGACCAGTTTCGTTTCAGGTTCCAAAGATCCCGCGGGGACAGATATGTGTGTGTTTGGACAACAGAACGGTGGGCCAGGGGAGGCGTAATGCAAGGAAGCTAACTTCTAAACCGTACATATTGCTTTGCTATTGCCAAGATGGAGCGCGTTTTTTTTTTTTTTTTTTTTTTTTTTTTTTTTTTTTTTTTTTTTTTTTTTTTTTTTTCAATGCACCTCTAAGGGAAGGTCTGATATGTACTCAAGGATTTGCTAAAACACAATTTATTATATTTTCTTCAGCTAATCTTTAATTTGGTTATTTCTGGACTTGCAACGAGTTATAAAAAAGATGCAAACAGCATGGTTATTTGAAAATGAATGCTACACCCTTTTGATAGAAACCTTCCATAATAAAAAAAAAAAAAAAAACACAATTAAAATATGACCTGGATCATCTAATGGAATTTTTCAATTACTTATTGTTCACATTTCGCTCTTAAGAATGAAGTGTCCATAAGCGGATGAACACCTTCCCTTAACTACATAAAATCAGTTCATATTTATGAACGAAGTATCTAACTAATATATTAGAATAATATTATCATTCAATAAAAGCAAAGTGTGCGGATCTTTACCGGGCGCAAACTAATCGTCAGTATATAATTAAATCCGTTTCCTCTAAGGCAGGGGTGGCCAACCTATGGCGCATGCGCCAACAGTGGCGCATTGCACGATTACAAGTGGCGCACTATACCACAGAGATAAAAGAAGAAAACATACCTGAAGATGCCTAGTAATATACAGATGGAACTTAATGATCTAGAGCAAATTCAGTACTGAAGAGTAAATTTAATGAACTTCCCTCACTCCCAACTGCATCTGAAATACTTAATTTTTGGCGATTATTACCAGGTGAACATTTTCCAGACTTGGAAAAATTTGCCCAAAGTTATACCTGTTGCTTTGGAACAACATACAGATGCGAGCAAATATTTTCATCCATAAAAAGGATCAAGAACAAACTGGTCGCGACTATCCGACTCAAATCTGTTAGAACTATCTGTTCTGTGGCTCTCAGTTACTAATTTAACTCGTAATATTACAGATTTAGTGAAAGCAAAGCAAAGTCAAAAGTGTTATTAAACCTAGTTATGTTCATTTTTCCTGCATATGGAACTACTTTTCTTTTAAAACTGCTGATTTTGCTCATTTTTATTTTATTCGTACTTTCAGGAGTAACTAATGAATATTATCAATGCAAATTCAAAGTGTTAGAGTAAGTACAGTTTACTTTGTATTCATGTTGAATCGTTTCCTTTACAACTGTTACATCTATCCACACTAGTACACACATACATATATAGATATGTATATATATATATATATATATATATATATATATATATATATATATATATATATATATATATATATATATATATATATATATATATATATATATATATATATATATATATATATATATCAAATGATTATATGAATAACCACCAAATATGTCCAAAGCACCATACTTAAAGGATTAAAAGGGGTTTAAAGTGTGTGTGGCGCATCTGAATTAGAAGTGAAAAAAACTGGTGCATTGGAGACAAAAGGTTGGCCACCCCTGCTCTAAGGCATCTGGACTACCGAGCCTTCATTAATATACCCATTTATTCTGGGTTACAAGCCCACCTGTCTGCTGGTATAGGGCTAATTTAGTTTTAATTGTTCTCGTATTCCGATTGAGAGGTTCTGGTGCGGCCAGACGTCTACGTAAGAATACATTCTCTCTCTCTCTCTCTCTCTCTCTCTCTCTCTCTCTCTCTCTCTCTCTCTCTCTCTCTCTCTCCTCTCTCTCTCTCTCTCTCTCTCAATAATAGTATATAATTATGAAATTCTACGAATTATTCAATGAAACAGATCAAGTTTCTCTCTCTCTCTCTCTCTCTCTCTCTCTCTCTCTCTCTCTCAATAATAGTATATAATTATGT
>NC_090762.1:41040684-41048184 GCF_036898095.1 Palaemon carinicauda | reverse complement strand
AAAAAAAAAAAACACGCTCTAATTTTTTTTTTTTTTTTTTATAATTGAAGGAAAGTGGTTTTTGCGTACTGAAAAAAAGGAAGCATTGGTTAGGAAAAAAGATAACAGAACTATTATTCCTAAGTTTTACAGTTTCACATACATCGTTCGACAATAGGAGTAAATATCTAGAAATATATTCTAGAACGACAGTGAAAAAGCAGGAATTCCTCTCACACCTATTCCGTGAAACATGGAATGCTTTTTGGGGGAATGGCGAACGCTGCGTATATTTACCTACGCCAACGAAGTTGGGGAGGAGGTTATGTTTTCACCCCCGTTTGTTTGTTTGTTTGTGAACAACTTAATGGCCACAATTTTACACATAGAGTAGTGAAACATTTAGGAATTAAATGTTATGTTGAGACGTGGAAGTCATTAAATTTAGAAAGGCCTAAGTCAAAGGTCAGCGTCCAGGTCAAAAGTCGAGCAAAAGGGAGGAGGTCTGCACTATCAGAATACTTTTCTAGTTTAAAGGTTTAAAAGTTTAAAGATCGCTCATGAATGGCAGAGGCAAGGGACAGTGACATTGCCCTAGCAATCAGGACAATGCCCTAGAGACTGACCATATATTATATGATCAGCGCCCAAGCCTCCTCTCCACCCAACTAGGACCAGGGAGGGCCAGGCAGTGGCTGCTGATGACTCAGCAGATAGACCTATAGACTCCCCCAAACCCCCCAAACCTTCGCTCACAAGGATGGTAAGGTTGCAGACACTGATGGCACTAAAGAGTCTGAGCGGGACTCGAACCCCTGACTGCTAAACACCAGGCAGAGATGTTACCAATTAGGCCATAACAAACCTAGTTTCTGTTAGTTTTAGTCTTGGGGTGTAAATAACAAGTGCACATCTTTAGCTAAAATACAATAAGACAAGAAAAAAAATCATTAACATCTATGAAGGAAAATAATCCAATAATGAATCGACTTTCAAATGCACAAATTTACATATTTGGAATCGCAGTAATTTTGTTTTCGCAAATAAAAAAGTAGAACAAAATACTCTTATTGATTTTGTTTATATGCCAGAGGTTCAACAATACATATATACTTACATGTAGTTATATATATATATATATATATATATATATATATATATATATATATATATATATATTTACATATACATACATATACATACATATATATATATATATATATATATATATATATATATATATATATATATATATATATATATATATATATAGAGAGAGAGAGAGAGAGAGAGAGAGAGAGAGAGAGAGAGAGAGAGAGAGAGAGAGAGAGAGAGAGAATTATCTCTCTCTCTCGAAGAAGAAGAAAAAGATGAAGCCGTTACACGAACTGAAATGAAATTCCTTAACATCAAAAGGGGAAGTCTTTAAGGCTGTTTTACTAGGACCATAAGGAACTCGCTACTATTTAGCCTTTTAAAGTAACCTTTGTTTTTTTTTTTTTATATTAGATAGCAATGAAAAACGTTAATAAAGAGCCCATTTTGTTTTCATGATTACCTAAAAATCAGATTGCTATTCCGTAAGCGAAATCATAAATGGTTCAAAATCGTACCTTTGTGAAGAAATTATTTCTTTTCAGGACTGCTTATTTTCTCAAAACATTTCAGCTTCCGCTTTCTCAGTTCTCAGATTAAGTAAAACCTTAGTTTCCGGAAAGCCAATGAATAGACCATTATGTCTAATGGAATAATTTTGTGCTTAAAAGTATTAAGAATAATACGTGCACTCAAATAATGAAACTTTTCGAGTCACAAAAATATCTTAAGATTTTGAGACTCCTTATTCGCTATCTATAACGTAATAAACTTACCTATAATATTTCAATAAGAGAGAAAGTGAGCTTCTGACGCGAAGAAACAATGCCTTTCATAGGAAAGCGGACAGACTTATCTGGGATAAAGTTCCCATTGATATGACATCAGTTATTTCCTTCGTAGAGACAAATGCATACTTTTTAAGCTTAATAAGTTGTGCAAAGCTTAGTCAAAATGCTTAGAGTTTACTTGGAGTGTCCTTCAACGGGGTTTCCCCAACAGGATATATTAGATAATGTCAGATAATTTACCCCAATTTTTAAATCCTCATTTCAATAACCGGCAACATTTTTCCTCAATCATAAAAGGATAGTAACCTTAACATAAGACCCAGAGATATTAAGTAATAAATCAAAACAGTTTCAATTCATGTTCACAGTAGATGATGCAACCGGTTAGGAAGTATGAATATCATATCCAAAAGGTACCACCCCCAACACGAAGAGGTAACACCCGAAAAGGTATCGCCCATAACACGAAAAGATAACACCCGAAAAGGTATCGCCCATAACACGAAAAGGTAACACCCGAAAAGGTATCGCCCATAACACGAAAAGGTAACACCCCTAACACGAAAAGGTAACACCCCCAACACGAAAAGGTATCGCCCATAACACGAAAAGGTAACACCCCCAACACGAAAAGGTAACACCCGAAAAGGTATCGCCCATAACACGAAAAGGTAACACCCAAAAGGTATCGCCCATAACACGAAAAGGTAACACCCCTAACAAGAAAAGGTAACACCCCAACACGAAAAGGTAACACCCGAAAAGGTATCGCCCATAACACGAAAAGGTAACACCCGAAAAGGTAACACCCGAAAAGGTAACACCCGAAAAGGTATCGCCCATAACACGAAAAGGTAACACCCCTAACAAGAAAAGGTAACACCCCCAACACGAAAAGGTAACACCCGAAAAGGTATCGCCCATAACACGAAAAGGTAACACCCCTAACACGAAATGGTAATATCCGAAAAGGTATCACCCATAATACGAAAAGGTAACACCCCTAACACGAAAGGGTATCACCTGAAAAGGTATCGCCCATAACACGAAAAAGTAACACCCTAATAGGTACCAACCCTAACACGAAAAGGTAACACCCGAAAAGGTACCACCCCTAACACGAAAAGGTAACACCCAAAAAGGTATCACCCATAACACAAAAAGGTAACACCCAAATAGGTACCACCACTAACACGAAAAGGTAATACCCGAAAAGCTATCATCCCTAACATGAAAAGGTAACAACCGAAAAGGTACCACCCCTAACACGAAAAGGTAACACCCAAAAAGGTACCATCCCTAACACGAAAAGGTAACACCCAAAAAGTACCACCCCTAACACATAAAGGTACCACCCCTAACACAAAAAGGTAACAACCCTCACACAAAAAGGTAACAACCCTAACACGAAAAGGTAACACCCGAAAAGGTACCACCCCTAACATAAAAAGGTAACACATAAAAAGGTACCACCCCTAACCCGAAAAGGTAACACCCAAAACGGTACCACCCTCAACACGTAAAGGTACCACCCCCAATCCGATAAGGTAACACCCGAAAAGGTACTACCCCTCACACGAAAAGGTACCACCCCTAACAAGAAAAGGTAACACCCGAAAAGGTACTACCCCTCACACGAAAAGGTACCACCCCTAACAAGAAAAGGTAACACCTGAAAAGGTACCACCCCTAACACGAAAAGGTAACACCTGAAAAGGTACCACCCCTAACACAAAAAGGTAACACTTGAAAAGGTACCACCCCTAACACGAAAAGGTAACACCCGAATAGGTACCACCTTAACATGAAAAGGTAACACCCGAAAAGGCACCACCTCTAACACGAAAAGGTAACACCCAAAGAGGTACCACCCCTAACACAAAAAGGTAACACCTGAAAAGCTACCACCCCTAACACGAAAAGGTAACACCCAAAAAGGTACCACCCCTAATACGTAAAGGTACCATCCCCTAACTAGAAAAGGTGCAAAACTATGCAATTCCAGACATGAATCTCATGGGACATCGTGGTTTTAAAACAAAAGCTGAAAATCAAAATCTTATAGCAGTCCAGCTAGGCTGGACCCACTAGCTTCCAGTTTTAAAGTGTCAATAGAATAAGCTGGAAGTGGGTTCCTTACGGAAAAGTCAAGCTGTTTCCAGTTCGAAGTGGTTGATTATTGGTTAGATGGCGAACGTTCGTGCTGAAAATTCCAGAACCTGATAAAAAAAATTTAAAATCAATTGAAAGAAATTTTCAGAAACATTTCATATAAGTAGCAATGATACAGTATCAGCAGTCATCTTAAGATCGTAAAACGCAAAAAAAAAAAAAAAAAAAAAAAAAAAAAAAAACTGGTAAAAATTGCACATTTGCGAAGAAATATAAAACTGGAAACGCCTTCTGTGGAAATCTCATAATTGTACCGACTCAATCTCCATCTTTTGTTGCTGTTATGAAAATCTATCTGCCCAGCAAATCTTTTCAGATGCTAGAGACATATTTTTCACAAGAGGGAATATGAATTCTGAGCCCTCAGTGGCAGTTAATAAGGGTAAAAGTTGCTAGAGATTTCGAAGGCACGCGATATTCTGGTGTTATGCTTGGTCAAGGAGCTTAACCGCGTCTCCTTAAAAGAAACCGCTGATGACAGATCCGGTTGCAAGAGCGGGAGAAAAGGAGAAGGGCTCGGGGGTAGGGGCACAATGCCCCCCACCCCTACCATACCCGTAACAACTCCTCCCATACAATTTCGATGACAGAGAGCGCAGAGAGGGATGGTTGTTACCTACCTTATGTCATATACGTCGGATTTTAGAGCCAAAATATGGGATCTTCAACCTATTGGGGTTCTTTCCATTTAGAGAGACTGCTTCGTCATCGAAAGGTTTACAAAAGTGTAAAAAAAAAGCAGTTTCTACAGAAATGGGGCCAGCATTAAGTCATGAGAGAGCGTGTTTCGACAGGAGGTCTTTGAAAACATGAGTCGCCTTTTTCTTTTTTAATCGCCCCTTTTCTCTCTCCTTTTCCTTTTCTTTTTCTTTTGCATAATCATTAACAAATTCTCCACAAAAAATGGAAATTTTTGTCTTCACGTTTCCCTAATCTTTTCCTCAATCAGGAGTATCAAAGGCTTCGTCTTAAAAAATATAAAAGATGAAATACTTTAAGCTATAACTCAGCGTGTAATTTTCGGATATCAAAAAGGATTTTCCAGGGACTACCCAAGACTCATTGTCAATCATCTGGATCATCTTTCGTCTGATCTCGAGACAGGTATTGCCGACAAATTATTCAGGTGTTGAAGGAGATAGAGATTTATGACGTTCTTAAGGAGTCGGTTGCGTTTTCTGCATCAAACGGTGTTGTCGACATCAAATGCGCTTCATTGAAATATGGGTCATTTTGAGTTTTTGCCTTATATCACGTGATTCAGCGTCGTTACGAGAATAAATTACTTACTGCAGTCGAGATTTAGAAGCGTCTAATGAGTCTCATGAATATCGCCGAGTTTCGTAAACGAATAGTCGTAATTCAAGGCGGAGTTGAAATGCACCCAAAAATAAATAAATGAACTTCCAAGGTAAAAAATCAATTGGTAATTCAAGGCGGAGTTAAAATGCACCCCAAAAAATTGATAAATGAACTTCCCAAGGTAAAAAATCAATTGGTAATTCAAGGAGGAGTTAAAATGCACCAAAAATAAATAAATGAACTTCCCCAAGGTAAAAAATCAATTGGTAATTCAAGGGAGAGTTAAAATGCACCAAAAAATAAATAAATGAACTTCCCCAAGGTAAAAAAAATCAATTGGTAATTCAAGGCGGAGTTAAAATGCACCAAAAAATAAATAAATGAACTTCCCCAAGGTAAAAAATCAATTGGTAATTCAAGGGGGTGTTAAAACGCACCTAAAAATATATAAATGAACTTCCCAAGGTGAAAAATCAACCATCCTGAAAACTTAGGGGGATCGACAGATCAAAATCATCATCATCAACTCCTCCCACGCCTATTGACGCAAAGGGTAACAGATAGATTTCACTAGTCGTCTCTATTTTTATCTTCAGATAAATAGGAAGCATAAACTATAATTATCGCGAAAACCGAACACACGGGTTCAGCAACAAATGGTATATATATAACTGGCAAAGCTTTTACCCGACGAAAAGATAAAAGTTATAGGGTCTGATGGCGAAACGAGGGTGCAATAAAAGACAATGAAGCCTTCCGTTCGTGTCTCAAAGTTTTCCGTAATCCGCGATGAAATATAAGCTATAAAAGAGGTCAAAGTAAAGACATAAAGTCAGACTCGTTAGCGACATCCTAAGGAATCTGGCCGTACGTATTGCCGTAACAAGATGTAAACAAAGGCATAGTTCGATGCATGTTAACTCAGGGTTGCCAGGTTTTATAAATGAGAAAAATGCCAACTTCTAATCAACGGAAGCTTTAAAAGGCCATCCCGTTGGTAGGAAAAGGCCAAATATATAGTATTTAAGACCCACCTTTTTTATATTATTAAAGGCCAACCAATTTAAAATAAAAAGGCCAAATTTGAGTTTTTTGGGCCTCACAAAAAGGCCAAACTGACAATCCTGACTCCGGGGTAGTAAATTAGAACCACTAGGGCAGGTTAGTGATTGGATGCTGCTCCTGCAGCTTCTCTTCTCACCGACTTATTCTCGTAAAGACGTCCGATTCCCTTCGCAAGTTTTGACTCGCCGACTTCCTGCCAATAGAGACATTGCCTCCCACATCCGGAAAAAGGGGAGTTTCGGGTTTTACTGCCGTTATAACAAAGGAAGTTCGGATACCCATCGTCCATAGCGGACCATGCCACACTTCGTTGGGTTTCTGCTTTTTTTCGCCATCTTCCTTCGTGCCTTAGTATCACGCAGCGACAACCAGCCTAACCTACATCTCCCACAAAACACTAAACTTTCATTTTAGTCTTTCTTAATTGGATTTAGGAACTTGGGCCACAAGACCCGGCGCTGGGGTCAATAGGCAGTCAGCGCCCATGTACAGATGGGAGGACATCCCTCCCCCCCCGCCCCCATTGCACAATGAAGTAAAAGTTGAGGGGTCAGATAGCAGGATAGAAAAAACGGAAATGGAAGTTTAGTAGAATACTGAAAAGTTAATGCAGTTGTGGGGGGGGGGGGGCGAAGGAACGGTGAACTGTGGGCATTATGTATCTACTGGGTTAGAAAGTCTTCATTTATAAGCAAATCTACAAAGAATACGTACATCAGAAAGTCCTGTCCCAGCCTATAGCTCAAGTGACCTATTATGAATAAATAGGACTTTTATTCTTTTCTGACTGAATATAAAAGAAAGAAATACCCCAAAATGAAACAGCCCAACATCCTCATCTAATCCCCCCCCCCATCCCCGCCCCATTCTGACTGAATCGTACAGATTTTCCTACCAAAATCTCCTCGCTTTTCTAGCTAAACCACAGAGCTTTCCCGTCCAGTATCTAACATAAACAGCAGCTGCTTTTGTTTGCCACCACTAAAATCTGACAAAGGGCGTCGAATGTTAAAAATAAAAAGGGGGAAAAACGGACTTAGGAAAAATACCACAACCAGCAGCTATAGTCAATTCTTTTTAGTGAAGCAGATTTACA
>NC_090762.1:41035684-41038184 GCF_036898095.1 Palaemon carinicauda | reverse complement strand
TGAAGAAACGAAGGGTAAGAAGAATTTGGCAAAATATTTGGACGTGTGCAGTATTTCGTGGAGCAAAATGATTGGATGCATGAAAGCACAGCTATGTAACAGCACGTAATCAACAAACCAAGACAATATTTCCAGGTATATAAACATCATACCTACGACCATACAATAACTGTATAACCCAAACAACAAGCAGCATTCCAAGAAGTTATGAGGGGATCAAAGAAAAGTGCAGACTTCCATGCAGTCACTCATAGATGGAAGAGATAAGACTATTAAATAGCATGATTGTAAGTTAGGTTAGTTAAGGTTACTGGTTGTTTCGGTCTGAATAAACTAAACTATAGTCTGTTTCATCATAGCTGGCAAACGCTAGCCGAACCACGGTGAGTAAATAACTCTTTTACAGTTATAAAACATATACCCACTTCCGTGAAAGTGTAAGGTGCATCAAGTTATGTATTTTCAAATATGTAAGGGAGATAATATTAGCTTTCTACTGTATAGGAAAGATAACGTAAATAAATAATTATATTCACAGTTCCCAGTGCTAAGGTAACAATAGCGCTGGTGGAGTCTGTAATTTCTAAGTCCTTAAAAAGTAATCAACTTTATATACCAATTAACATGAAAATAAAAAACCTTGAGGAGCTATTTCATCGTTTTCTTCCAAAAATGCATATAAACAAAAAATATATCAATTTGTTATTGTTCATCTTCATTTTGCAGAGGTAATGATCAAGTACTTGTTTTCAAATATTGCTTTATTCGACAAAATTATTTCCATAAAGGTCTTTTATATAATTCTAAACCGCCAAAGGAATCTCATGCTTCAATATACAAACTTACTGTATTACTCGATGTTTATCGCTCGTCCACAATTTTTTGCTTTACAGTAAATCTAAAAGTGTTCATAAACGAAATCTCGTTTTCCTATTACATTAATAGTTCCAATTCGATTCGGTAGTGATGAAATTTCTTAAGTTTTTTAATCTTAACATTTTTTAAAACCTCAAAAATTGATTTCTACACCCACGATGTGAATAGTTCTCCTTCAAAACTCACATGACAATTTTTCTTCTAGATTCTATGATTATTTCTAAATTATAAACTTTTGAATAAATAATGAAATTTACATATATGTAACTGTTACACTTACGTCTTTTGGTTCACACAAGGTTACACTAATTCTAAATCAAAGCTGTTATTATTTTTTCTTTTGCAATTTATTAATTTTCCTTAATTCCAAACCTCGGTCATTTTAACATCCATGACGTCAATAGTTTCCTATTCGAACCCAGCCTGCCCCTTCCAGTCCCTTCCAGCCCTAGCACTGGAACTGCGACTATCCATTGCCGTGTCAACCTTACCAACAACACCCATTCGTCGGCGACCAATGAGCGTGGAAGGTCGATTGGACAATCGTATAAATGATAGCGATTTAGGCCCATGCTGGCCACACATCACCAGCACCAATCCAATAAAACATTTTCCCTGCCGAATTTGGGGGGGGGGGGGGGGTGGGGTGGGGGGCATTACGGAGCACACTGCCAAACAGCTTTCATTACATCATAATTTTACCTTATTCCATACAAACGACACGAGTGGATTTTTTTCTTTAATCAGGCAGATTGCGAACGAAAACTGACAATATCCCAAATAAACAAATAGCGGTGCAGTATGTAGTCTCATTTGCGTGGAATGTCAACAGGGGAAGGGAGGGAGGAGGAGGAGGAGGAGGAGGAGGAGGAGGAGGAGAAGGAGGAGAGAGGAGATATCCCAGGAGGGGAGGATGGTTGTTGCAGTAGAAGGCAGGTTAGATTGTGGGGGGGGGGGGGGGGGGGGCTTGACGTAGAGGCTAGGAGGGGAATAGGGAGTAGGGTATTTAGGGAGGACATGCGGATTGGGGAGCTAAATGCATCGAGAGGAGAGCTTCTGATATGATCCCAACAGAGACCAAATGGCAGGTGGACATCATAGATATACAGGAACGCGCCTCCAGGTAAACAGGCATCCGTGATATTCAGTAATTCCCCAATATGCATTTACTGGCTCATCACAAACAGGGTGATAGAGAATTCGAAACGCGGAGGATCCCCCCCCCCTCATTGTATATCAAAGATTAAAAATAACTAAAAAGGACAATTGAAGGATTGTTACAACCTGGCGTCACAATGGCTGCGGAAAGTTTAAGGAAAGACTAATCTCCCATTTATAATAAAGAAAAAGTCTCTCTCTCTCTCTCTCTCTCTCTCTCTCTCTCTCTCTCTCTCTCTCTCTCTCTCTCTCTCTTTGTATGTATATATATATATATATATATATATATACAATTTCTTTCCTGTCACGGTGACCGTCATTGCTAGCCGTATTCCTACACTGTCTCCCCGTCCCTCGGGTAGGGGAAGAGGAGTAGTCATACCCAGATGGGAAGGGTTGTAGTTAGAAAAGGGGGAAGATTGGGAAGGGTTGTGTGTTTGTGTGTGTGTCCATCAAAATATTTAAC
>NC_090762.1:41013184-41030684 GCF_036898095.1 Palaemon carinicauda | reverse complement strand
ATCTGCTTTACTGTCTAAATATTCTCTCCAGTCATCCATGGCATTTATTTTGACCTCACCATCAATACTGCAATACTTTGCATGCTCTACCTTCTAATTTGCATTACTTCCTCGCAAAGTTTCAACAATCAATTTCTGTCTTAGTCTCCTTTTTCATAGTATCTTAAGTATCATTTGATTTCCATGGAATTCTCCTTGTAGCTGCGTGTCCCAATACTTCACTACCAACTGACTAATTTATGTTCTTAATATCACACTATTCTTCAATAATTGTCAGCTCTTCGTCTCTCAAAGTGTCTAAAACTGAAAATCGATTCCTACATTCAATTGCAAATGTTTATCTGTGCACTTCTTCTTAAAGCTTAGTTGTATTAAACCTCGGTATTGTATTTACCTTTCTGCTGGGTGCCTGTAGTTCTAATTTCAATGTGGCAATGGGGAGCTGGTGATCACTACCAATATCTGCACCTCTTCTCTTTACTAATGGCAAGGTGATCTACCTGATTTTTGTAATTGCCACATGATGAAGTCTATGTATATTTGTGGATATTCTGTGTTGAAAAAGAGCATCTCCAATGACAAGATTGTTTGCCGAAGGGAAATTTTTGAAATGTGCTCCATTTTCAATTGCAACTTCGCTAAGACCCTCGACACCCATCACATTCTCTATCCCTTGATTATTCCTTCCAACATCAGCACTGAAGTCTCCAATCACAATTTTCATATATCTCTCTGGGGTCTCATCTATTATCCTCTGCAGTTCTTCATAGTATTCATCTTTCCTTTCTTCAGGGAAATCATTTGTTGGGGCATAGCAAACTATAATACTCATATTGCACTGCTTTGATTTGAACTTTGCTAGTAACAATCTACTATTTACAGCTCTCCACTTGGTTAATGTCTTTTCTGCTCTTAGTGTCATCATCATTCCTACCCCTTCTCCTCCAACTCCATCTGTTCTTCCTGAGTATATACATATACATATATATATATATATATATATATATATATATATATATATATATATATATATATATATATATATATATTGCCTTTGTCTAAAGTTTTATTACCAATCCCCTTACAACGTGTTTCACTTAGGGCTAAAATATCCAAACTATATTTCATAAATTCACTCTCCACTTGCTTTAACTTCCCAATCTGATTCATGGTTCCAACATTCCAATTACCTATTTTCTTTAATATAACATGAACCGGAAGATTCTTAACACGCCGCTATGCCCAGAGGTGGGGACCATTCTTTCATCTTCTCTATCCATGACTGACTAAATCCATAGAGAATCCATTGGCTAGATACATCAAAGGATAGCCAGTTCCTTGTGATGCGCAGTGCCCATCTAATTAAGGCAAGTGACCCCTGCCGGTCTATACTAATTCTAGTAAGATCAATCGCCAGGCATGAAGAGTAAAAGCCGAAGAGGCCGTTTGACCATCGCCTTCAACCCAATCCGCCAACCTGCTGTTAGTGACCTCATCGAGATTTAGGGGGGCATTTCCTATACGCCCAAAGCTCTCGTTACTACACCGCTTATACGCATATATCCATTGGCAAACAGGGATTGCTAAGGTATACCACCTAGCGCGCACACACACATATATATATATATATATATATACACACACATATATATATACATATATACATATATATATATATATATATATATATATATATATATATATATATATATATATATATATGTGTGTGTGTGTGTGTGTGTGTGTGTGTGTGTGTGTGTGTGTGTGTGCACGAAATTCAGAGACAAAAACACAAAAACTAAAGCATAAATTCATACTATACTTGCATATAATTAATATATATACTTTATATGCATATACATATAATTTAGTATAAATAACATAGAGAGAGAGAGAGAGAGAGAGAGAGAGAGAGAGAGAGAGAGAGAGAGAGAGAGAGAGAGAGAGAGAGATATCACATGTCAATTAATTTGTTCTTCTTAGTGTGCCACGCATCCATGGGTCAGAACGAAAGCTCTGCCGGCTGTTAGTTTTATTGTGTGTTCATGGAAAGCCCAAACCTAGCAACAAACACTCCCCTGCCCGCCCACCCCCTCTGCATACTCCACTCCCTACCTCCCCTCCCCAGCCCCTAAACACTCCACTCCCATCATCCCTCATAGCGTTCACACCAAAAACCCCCAGAGCCTTTTTTGGAAAGACAATTTTTATGTATATATTCAGCAATCAGAAAAACCTTTTAACAATTGCGTCCATGGCTTTAATTTACTACGGGGATAACATTATTGCGAAATAGCATTAATTTAAAACGCTACGCGTGTTTTACATTGCTTTTACCATTATGTAATTAAATAGCATTTTATTACCGTATTAGCTTTGAGTCATTTTATACTGTTTTCATTAAATAGCAACAATAAAAACCGGCCTCTCCATTAAGGCTAAATATCGTAGTCATTGCACTTTTTTTGTGTGATTTTCTACGTGATAAATAAAGAAGTATGTTCCATAAATGATACGTTAGCTTCTTAACAAATGAATTCTTAGTTTGTGAATTAGGTTCTTAACATCTGAAATCGTAGTTTGTGAATAATGTTTGACTTAGTGAATGTCTTAAATGAACGTGAATAATTTTAGCTTTATATCTTATTAACGTTCTATAAATCATACAAATTATATCATGCAAATAAAACTTCACGAAACTAAAACAGAAAAAGAAAGAGGAAAAACGATAAAAAATTGTGTGTGTGTGTGTGTGTGTGTGTGTGTGTGTGAGAGAGAGAGAGAGAGAGAGAGAGAGAGAGAGAGAGAGAGAGATTAAAATAAAAAGAGCTGAATAATTTTAGCTTTATATCTTATTCGCGTTCTATAAATCATACAAATTATTTCATGCAAATAAAACAGAAAAAGAAAGACGAAAAACGATAAACAATTGTGTGTGTGAGAGAGAGAGAGAGAGAGAGAGAGAGAGAGAGAGAGAGAGAGAGAGAGAGAGAGAGAGAGAGAGAGAAATTAAAATAAAAAGAGCTGAATTAAGCGATGGGGGGATTTGTGTGTATTTACTAAATATTATCATGCAAAGCCGAGCGCGACAAAAATGGAAGTAGTCAGTCAAATCATTGAAACACAACGCAATCGAGATACCCGGGGCAAGTGTGTGTTATACAGCAACTGCCGATACAGTCGATAATGCCATTGGCATAAATGAACTTTCAAATCTTTAGGACAATGCGCGGAAAAATATCCCATTCGTTCGGGAAAAGAGGGCTATTGGAGGCATTTTTTCCAAGTTTCATATCCATGATTTGTGGGTTTTTTTCTTTGCCCAAAAAACATGAAATGCGACTATAATCGATCTGGCTGCACCTGGCCCTGCATATCCCCCCCCCCCCTTCCCCTCCCCCCCCCAAAAAAAATCGAGAAATTAGATCAAACTACTCGGGGAGACAAAATGAAATTAACTCTTAACATACTAGAATAGCATCTATCCCTTACGTCTTAGAAGTAATTTCTTATGCAATAAATTCCGTTCATTGTGATATATAGGATTTAGCAATTTCCTTTGCAGTATTTGCACTTCAGTGCCACAAAGGGTAGCAACTCGATTAAATACTCCAAAGTGAAGGCGATAGACTAAAACGTTTGCACTGCAAAAACATGAAATAAAAAAAAATCACATTCAGCTTCAACAAACTGACAAGAAATGAAAGGAGGCACAGCAGTGTTGCGTGTGTAGGCGCGTGCGCATATGTACCAGTGAAATGAATTCATATACATAAGCATAGGTAATCATACAAACCCCATCATTTTAATTCAGTCACAATCTCTACAATTTACATTACATATGCGTTATTCCTATCAGCATTTTGTGCACAAAACGTTAAGTAATATATATGCCGATGCTTGCATAAATCGATACGCACCCATGTGAAAATATGCGTATCTGTCCCTGTATTTGTAAAGCTAAGAATATCCCTTGCCTGCAATACCCAGCCTGTAAAAGCGTCGGTATTCAAATATTCAGTTTGAACAACTAAATTGTATATCTTCAAAAAGAATTCCTCTGCGCCGTTCCAATCTCTCACTCAATCGGGTTCGCCAATACTATTCTCTGCCACTCCAACCAATTCGTCCGTATCCTAGACACCAATCTATTTCATTCTTTTCCATTTTCTTCATTCTGTTTCCATAGTTTTTTTTCTACCTTTCCACGTTTTCCTTTTCCCCCTTTTCTTTGGCAATTCCAGTATTATTGAGGTGTCGTCTTTCCCTTGTTTCATTGAATTTGTGCCTTTCATTCATTTATTTGCATTTCCCTTCACCCCTCATCTGCTTTTCAGTGCAACACCATTTCAGAGAGAATCGCCCAACCCTGTAACGACGGCATTAATATCATTCAAACACTGCAAGGGTCATACGACAATTTTAGTACATTGCAGAAATATCTGGAAATATTCCCCGGGTAATGTGAGTATCAGAATAAAACATCCATTAAATGAGGTATCAAACTTGTATACGGACCTAACATGTTTGATACAGTAATAAGAAGATCCTTATGAAGGAGCAGCTAACACCGAAATCATATAATTATAGAAATGCGTCAATCATCCTATGGCAATATTGCTTAATTGAATAATCATAGAACAGCGAGAATCATCTTAAGACAAAAATTAATGATTCAATCTCCCTCTCTGGTTTTCAGTATTTTATTTTCCTTACATGATTTACTGCTACCATTACCATTTGCCCTTGTTACATATACAAATACGCACTTTATATATATATATATATATATATATATATATATATATATATATATATATATATATATATATATATATATATATATACATATATAATCCTTCAACTCACGTACTTTTAATTTCGGTATTGTGTACTGGGGAAATACTTTCTGCCTGTCCTAAGTACGTACTGTATATTCAATAACGACCTATAGTGGTTCAGCCATAATCCCTATTTGTTCTGTCTTTGCATTTTCATAAAAAATTATCATGGTTTTACTCACATTCATTTTCAGTTCTACTTTCTCTCAAGATACATTAAATAGAACTATAGCATCTGCAAATCTAATCTTATACTTCAAGCTCCACCTTCCTCCGTGTCCAGCAAGTAAAAGAATTTAGTGTACCTTTGGCGCCAATGAAGTATCGTTCTTGGGGCACCCAATCCCTCCTGAAGGAGTCCACTCCCTTTTTGAGAAGATAGCCATTCAGGACCGTCAAAGCACAACAATAATTCTGGTCATCACTCGTTCCTGCCAACCATCACAACAACTTCCCCCCTACCAACCACTGCTGTGCTCAGATTTCTTGGGCCCCATGCCCATCTCCTCCTCTCCACCGATACCAGCAATGTCGCTGTTCTCGAACAGGTGGTCAACAGCTCACTCCGCCCATTGGCCTTCTTCCGTAGAAAACTATCCAGGGCAGAATCCGACTAAACTATCATCAACCACAAATTGCTGGCGGTGCATTTAGCTATCCGTCACTTTCACCACGTTTGAGAAGGCACAGCCTTCATCTTTCGCAGACATCTTGCCACTGTGTCTGAATACAATTGCACCCGTCAATACATTCCTGAGAAATACTAAAGACAAAGTTCATTTGGCATGGCATTACTAAAGATTAGGTCTGCACCAGTACTTCATCCCAAATTTCAAAAGTACATCGACACACGGATTTAGAAGTGGGCACCTTCCCTCGACCTCAGCATTATTTTGCCCACATTCACATTGATGTAGTAGGTCCCCTACCCACATCGCAAGGACATCGTTACCTAATAACCATCAATGACTGCTCCACTCATTGACCTGAAACCATCCCCATGCAGGAAGTAGATTGGCCAGGACACCAGCCACCCATTGATATACTACTGCTAGAGATTTATGGGTTCCTTTGAGTGGCTAGAAAGTAGAACACTGGATCCTTCTTTCTTGTTACAGTTCACTTTACCTTTGCCTGACCATACACCGAATAGTCTGGCATATTCTATTCAGATTCCCCTCTGTCCTCATACACCTGACAACACTGACATACCAAACAATTCTTCTGCACCCAAGGGATTCACTACTGCAATGTAAATGTTCAGTGGTTACTTTCCTCTTGGTAAGGATAGAAGAGACTCTTAAGCCATGGTAAGCCGCTCTTCTAGGAGAAGGACATTCCAAGATCAAACCACTGTTCTCTAGTCTTGGTTAGTGGTATACCCTCTGTATCATGATCTTCCGCCGTCTTGGGTTAGAGTTCTCTTGCTTGAGGGTACACTCGAGCACACTATTCTATCTATTTTCTCTTCTTGTTTTGTTAAAGTTTTTATAGTTAATAAAGGAAATATTCATTTTAATGTTGTTACTATTCTTCAAAAATATTTAATTTTTCCTTGTTTCCTTTCCTCACGGAGTTATTTTCCTTGTTGGGGTCCATGGGCTTATAGCATCCTGCTTAGGAAGTAATAATAATAATAATAATAATAATAATAATAATAATAATAATAATAATAATAATAATAATAATAGTTTTGTTGAAAATAATGGCTGCCTCAGTTGCATTGATCTTATACTCCGTCTTCTCGATGGATCTAATTATCTTCTTTTCAGGACCACTGCATACAGCCAGTAACTGAACAAAATTCATCCTTCATGGTAAGTAGTCAAATTCAGGAATAATTGGCGAGTCAAGAGGCTGTAGTACAGTCACACTGCCATCCCACTCACTCCTGGGTGTTGAGTCACCATCTTGTCCTCTGGGAGCTGGGCTCTGATTGGTGGAGCGCTCGCCAAGAGGGTGTGTAGGCTAGGCAGGCTATCCTGTCGCTGATCAATGCTGTTGGGGTTGTTTATGTCTTTATCTGTAGGGTTGTCCTGGTTGGAGGTGTCATGGTTGGTTGGGTTATTCTTCCTTGTGTTGTGTAGGAACATTTCCTGGGTAGTGTTGAGAGTCGGCTTTTCTCTCTGAATAAGAAAAGCTTCAAGTATGCGAAGTCGCCTGCTATCTGGAGCACGGCCTATGATCTCGGTGTTCTTGATTATTTCCTTACGTTTGATGTTGTTATTGTGGACGTGGAGGGCATGAGCTTTTATTGCACCTTGTTGGACATGACAAGACAGTCTCTTTGACAGACGCATTGTGGTCATTCCTATGTAACGTCCAGAGCATCCTGGAACAGGGCATAAGTAGGAATAGACCATGTTGGTCTGTTTGAGAATATCCTGAGTCGGCGGGGCTGAGTTGTTCCTCATGATGAGAGACCTCGTTTTGTTAGTTTGATAATAAATAGTCAACTTGACCTCTGTGTTTTTATCCACAGGGGAGACGTGACTCTTTTATTATGTCTCTCATGGCCTTTTCATCCTTTTGATAATCTCGATGCATGAACCCTTTATAGTAAAGGTTGATGGTAGTTGTGGTGTTCACAGTCGGTTGTTCACCCTGGTACCAGGTGTCCATGGGTAGCTTGATTTCACGGCTAACTTGTCTATTAGAGTAGCCATTATTCACCAGGACCTGGGCGACTCGGTCGAGTTCTTGGTGTGTGGCAGCCCAAGAGGAGCAGTGGGAGATAGCTCTGGGGACGTAGGCCTCGATGGTGGAGGCCTTGTACCTGGTAGGGCATTCACTGTCTCCATTCAAGCATAACCCGAGGTTAGTGGGCTTAATGTACACACTAGTATCAAATCCGATAGTGTTAGGAGATATGAGAACATCTAGGAAGGGCAGCCGTCCATCTTTGCTATGTTCGACAGTAAACCTCAGGCAGCTGCATTCCCCAAACGTTCTGCGGAGGGTCTCGATGTCCTGGGTAGAAGGGGCCATGATAAAAGAGTCATCTATGTATCTCACATACACGTCTGGATGACGTATTCATGAGAAAACCCTCTCTTCAACAACTCCCATAATAATAATAATAATAATAATAATAATAATAATAATAATAATAATAATAATAACAATAATAATAATAATAATAATAACTGTAACGTCCACCTCATGTACATCAGCCTTACTCTAAGGGTGGGTAGCGAGATTTGGTATCCTTCAACATGATACTTCTGACAGGGGTCCCACTTTCCCCTATCAATTGTGGACATCATTAGTGAATCTCCTGAGCATAACCCTACATCAGACAAACACTGCGGCCAATGGAATGGTTGAACGTTTTCATCGCACACTCAAAGCAGCTTTGATGTCCCAATGCAATGATTCCAACTGGTTTACTTAGCCTCCCTGAGTCCTCCTGGGACAAAGGACCCCTCATAAAGACACCCTGGATGTCTAGGCAGCTGAAATGGTGTATGGCAACCCAATGGTCGTCCCTGCCAATTTTTTTTTCCATCTGCAACCTCCTTTGACAATCTCCAGCGCCTACGTCATGTTTGGGAAAATTTACTTCATGCCATCAGACTTACAAGCCCCCAGCACAGCAACATAAGACAGATTTGCAAAAGGTATCACACGTTTTCCTATGCAACAATACTAGCAAGCCACCGCTGAACACCCTCTTACATAGGCCCAATCATTGTCATCTGTCGCACACCAGGGGCTTTCTTAATCAACATTCATGTCAAAGAAGACTGCGTCTCCATTCATTGCCTAAAACCTGCATATCTTCCTGCAAGATGACCCACCTACAGTATGCCTCTCAAGAGCAGGGCTCCCTATTTCACATGTATGTCTTTTTTAAGGTGGAAGCCAAGTACCGCACGTGTTTCAAACAACTTTTTACACTGAAACGGTATTTCATTTCTTATGTATATCACGGTCTCCCCATCACTGAAAACAGAACATGTTACACTTGGCTTTTCATTCATTACTTTCTTGATTATTTACAAAATTCTTGCTCGGAACTGCTTGCATATAACTTGGTTATCTGTTGAATTAAAGTTAATTGCCATCTCGCCTCTGTTATAACCTAAAAGCAACCTTGCAGAATTGGTGACAATGGAAAACCAGCTCCCTCCCGCCTTATTCCCTCACTGCTGTGCCCAACCATTTGATGATGCGGCCTTCCAACCCTGACTCTTCTATCTATGCCACATCCATGAAACTACCGTCCTTTGCCACTACAAAGGCATTCACTTAGTTTCAGCGCATCGAATTCAGTTTCGCATCTAGGTCGCGACTACCTTAAGTGCCAAAGCAGACTGTGTCCTTCAGGTAATCTCCGAAGACACTTTCCAAGAAATCTCAGATTGGCTTTGTGATCGAAGAAACAACCCCATAGTGTACGACGCCCTCAAAACATATCTCCTCAAGTAGTGCACACCATCGCCAGCCTTCCATATAGCCAACCTATTTCAGTTCTCTCAACATAAGTTGGGGGACCAAAAGGCTTCGCTCGCTCTCAGGAAAATGACCAGTATCGCTCGCCGGCAACCTGCCACTAACAGCTCTCATAAGAAGGTGAACTTACTTAGTGCCCTTTTGGTACACCTACCATAACCTGTACACGCTGCCATACCCAATGTTGATATTTTGCCCATGAACGACTTGATGACCAAAATCAACGCCCTCATGGACAGCCACTGCACCACCTTCAAGACTTCCATCAATGCCTCTACTCCTGACGAAGAGGACAACTATTCTTCATTGACCAAAGATTATGTGAATGCGGTAGGACAGAATGTGGTAGGGCACAGATGCCCAACCCTTGACGTGGCGGAGCAGTGACAAATGCGCCCACCACTCATATATGCCACAACTCACTCAAGCCTCAACAACCTGTCCAGCCACTTAGTGATACCCATCCGCCTCAGTTATGCTACTACCAATCTAAATTTGCAGCTACTGCTGCTCGTATACTGTAACATTATTTCATTTTTTTTTTATATCTTGTTCTACCTCCGCAGGGATAAGAGAACCCCTTTAAGCTTTCCTTTTCATGCATTAGTCTGTTTGAATTTTTGTGAAATTCTTGTTCGAAACTGCTTGTATATAAACTCAGTATCTGTTGAATAAGATTAGTTGTATTCATCTCGCTTCTCTGTTATAACCTAACAGTAACCTTGCACATGATATATTCTTTGCTTCAAAGTTTGATCGCTCTATATGGGGTAGTTATTAAGCTAGAGTCTTTGTGCTAATATTTTTCAAAGTTGTATTCATAAAAATTCTATCTTCATTTCACTGATGATCATTCAATTTCAGCCATGGCCACTGCTACCAAGAGAGGAATCCATTTGCTTCGGACAGCCGGTAATATATCTAAAAGTGACAAGACACAAATGTACGAGTCTCACCTTCCTGTAAAGAAAACGTCGTAAATTCTCCAAACTGTCCTCCATATCTTTAAGACCATTGCCAAAAATCAAAGAATCTATCATATGCTTTCTGAATGTAGAATGCCATGCAGTTGTTCGATTAACTACATTTAACTTTCATTTCAGTTGCTCTACTTCTTTGATATAGTGGCAATTAGGCTTTGGCAAAGGTTGGATTACGATCTTTTATGCACAATGCATCTTGCGTTTCTTACCGTGAATTACGTACCAGGTATCTAGTTGGCTTTATTACATCTAAGGTGATAAAATAAACACACGGGGCCCAAGTACAAAGATTGTATATATACACACTCAATCAGTGACCCTACCTGTTGGTATGATGTAAATTTCATCGACTTTCAATTCTGTCTGTGATGCAGATAAGCTTCAAGTTTTATTCCCTGCCTCCGTTCCTTTTCTGTTTCCAATAGCAATTATCGCTCAGGCAATTTCATGTTAGGAAAATTGTACGCGCGAGTGAATTTGGCTAATGCGATCGTAGATTTGGTCTAAGCACCACTTTGCTTCTTTAAAAAGGGTCTTCGGAAGCGTTTCGTTTTTCCTAATCACGTATCGAAGGATCTCGAGGTGCATCTGTGGATATTGTTTTCCAGTTGCTGTTCGCTATTTGCTCGCGGAAGCTGCATTTGTTATAACTCAGTGAGACGAGGCATATATGAGGCATATTTTTTATTGTCTGAGCATCGTGGGTTCTGGTAAGAATATATATTTTTTTCATTGAAAACTTATTTCGTAAATTTATAACTAATGCAGAAATATGAAGTTAAGAAATGTTACATTATAAGGAAACAAATATTTTCTCGTTATTACACATGGAGATTAAATGGAGCTGTGACAGATTAATTCTTTAAGAGGGCATTGCAATAAGAGATGTAGGTTTGCTTAGAGTTCTTTTCTAGCTAAGATATATAAATTCATATAATTTTGTATACAAAGCTTAGCCCAAAAATTCAATCTACAAAGTTTTCAAATTCGAGGGTATTGTATCCAAGTTACGCCCTAACATACCGGAGTTCCTTTGCATGTCAAAATCTACAAAATTACATTCAAACTATTTCCCTGTACTGATCCTCAGCTGTAAGTAGTGGGATTTGGCCATTAAATAATTGAAATTTGAAGATTTCGAGGATTGTCGAGATAAATATAATAAACTACACAGAAAAATCATGAACACTGAAACCTGGAGCACTTGCTATTCCCTCTTTCTAAAAAATTATAAAACTACTAGTAACTAGGAAAACACTCTGAGAGTGCAGACCTCCACCATGTCAGCTTATCTCTCGAAACCAGCTTGCCTCAGAGTTAATTCGGTCGATCTTTTTGCTAGACCTTGACCTTTGACCAAGGACTTTCAAAATTTAATCACTTCCACGTCTCAACATAACAATTATTCCCTGAATGTTTCACTACGCTATGAGTAAAATTGTGGTCAGTAAGTTGTTCATAAACAAACAAGGACGAAAAAATAACCTCCTCCCAACTTCATTGACGGAGGTAACTATTAGAAGTTACTATTTTGTAACTATATTCACAAACAAACATTCTTGTTACCATGTCTTTGTTTAAGAAAACAGGATCTATAACTATTGCCAGAGTAAGATAGTATCTCTGCCATGAGAACTTTCCCAGCATTAGTTTGTTTCCGTATCGAAGTTTAAAGGTTTAAAGGCCGCTCATGAATGGCAGGGGCAAGGGAAAGTGACATTACCCTATCAAGCAGGACAATACCCGACCAACTGACCATATCACATATGAACAACGCTCAAGCCTCCTCTCCATCCAAGCTAGGATCAAGGAGGGTCAGGCAACGGCTGCTGATGACTCAGCAGATAGACCTACAGGCTCCCCCAAAACACCCATCCTTAAGCTCACAAGGATGGTGAGGTTGTAGCGACCAAAGGAACATAACGAGTTTGAGCGGAACTCGAACCCCAGTCTGGCAATCACCAGTACTGTAGCAAATTGTCTTACAGGGTTACCATGGATATTCACGTTAGCTAACATAGATAAGAGATTAGGGGAAAAACACACAGACAAATTTCCCATTTCTAATCAATTTAGATTTTACTCCGTTATTTCCTTAACACTAAAGTTCTTTGTATACTTCATTTCCTAAAATGCAAATACGTAACTAAATTAAGTTCTCTAGAATTATAAGCTCAAAAAGCAATTTAAAGATAAGCTATCATTAGCTAATCTACTTTCATAAGCACCAATCTAATAAATGTATCGAGATCAGTACTTCTTTAGTTGCAATTGATTTTACAAGCAAACCTCTGACGGAGGTTTAGGTTTTACTCCAAAATTACACTCCTGTCTCTTTTTAAAATTCAATAACAACTTAAATTTGGGGGATACATAAATATTTTCATACCTATTTATATCTCTTGTTACTAGGTTTAGAGATTATACTTCAATCTTAACAGACTACATCCAACGGGCCTGTGAATAATCCAGCATGCTGTTCCATGGATCCTAACTAAAAAAAATCTTTAATTATTATATCATAAAAGAATGAATAACGTATCAATGAGAAAATAGCATCCTCAAACATTCCACTTCAGCAAAGTACCATGAAAGCTTATAATATATCCACAGTGGCTTATCATTTAAGCTAAAAAAGGTTCGGAAAGGGAAAATGGATTTCTGCCGTAAATATTTCGCTCAAAGCACCACATGGTTCTTTCGTAATTAGCTACTGATAGTATGATTGATTGACTGTACGTTATCATGCGTCAATACTGCAGCTAGGCTTGGAACAGATTTAGGGGGAGGGGGGGGGGAGTATCAAGAGGCAGCAGCTGTAGCTCTGGAATAAATGAGGTGAGCGAATAGATTATAATACGAAATATGATCATCTATAATCTACCAGGCCGAATTCTCTCAAACTCATTTAATTACGGGAATATCTTTTCTTTGTTCTTTAATGGATTAATTCACGAAGAGAGCTTTCTGGCTCCTTAAAGGATTAATTTCGCAAAAAAAGAATAGAGGCAAATTTGGTATGTTCTGTATTTCCCCTTCGGTGCATTCAGCGAAGAACCTACACTAAACATCCTGAAATCGTTAGTTTCAAGGTCGTTCTTATTTATTTCTTTGCTACTGAACACTTAAAATAACTACTATTTATAAATACTCAATTTACTATAAAGTATAGTCGAATGGGTAGCGTACATATACCGAAAATAAATGGGTTATAAAAGTTTTACACCTAATGACTTCCATAAGTAAACGAAATCGAAGTCTAATAGTTTTAACCATTTGTTGCGATCAATAGCTGATTGGTCAGATAATTGCACTGAAATCATAAGGATGAAGTAAATTTATTTCTCAGGAGTAACAATTTGTTGCAGACAACTATAAAAATACACCAAAAACTCATAACCGGACACAGATCTAAGGGAACGATCGTCATATTGATATCTCAGGAATCTGATTTTTTCATTAGCCAATGCAAACCAGGTATCTTCCCATACTTGTACATAACAAATTTAAACTATGAAACAAGGTATATCCCATCCATCTGCTAGAATCATTCATCTTCTATTACACTTGCATTGAAATTTCACTGAATAATCAAATGAAAAGTATCAACATCGCTTTGTATGTTTAGGGAATAAATACAAACAATTCATACTCTACAGTCAGCTCTCAACATTCGGGGGCTCTATATAAATGGATTTAGTCATTCTCGATACAGAAAACTGTATAACGTAATGGATAAAATTCCTTCTACTAGTGGTTTCGCAATAAGTAATCTTGCGGCACAACGATTTCAAATTGACTGTGTTCATTTGTTCCCAACATGCTTCACACTTTTCCCCTCCTGTACAGCACAATACTCCATCACTCCCTGACTCACATCACATCACATAGACTCTCCTCACGTGTGTATCTCCCACTTCATTCCCCTTTGTGCAGAATCATATTGTGATGTAGAAAGTGATGTGAAGAAAAAAGCTTTACATATGCAGTGTGTTTATAGTGATTTTAGTATACAGTGTATTACGTACATTACACTAACCCATGCACCAATACAATCGACGGCTCAAGAGTTGAATCCTGATTCAGACTTAACTGCGTAGAATTTCGTATGTAAATGTTTAGTGGTATTGTACCGATACTTTTTCTTTTCATTGTTGATCATTGTTCTTATATCAAATACTGTACAATACTGTATACAAAATAATGTACTTTACACTAGTAATGTAGATATCAGCTACATGTCGACCTGCCAAAAACAGTGATCACTTATGAGTGTTACCTTAGCTTATGAAGCTGTAATGCAGCAATAGTACTGTACATATACAACAGGAATACACACTACAGAATAAGTGAGCATTGTTAGATAGCAACACCAGTGTTTTGTTGTTACAGTATTTATATATAAGTGTGGCGATGACTTGTGTGCACTTGGGTACAATTGCGGGAGCATGTTCATACAGTAATACAATTCTTATACTAAGATAGAAACCACGTAAAAACAATTCAGTACAGTAACGATGTTTATCTTGCGTATTAACCAACTGTGCATAGGCAATTGGCTGAGAGTTGTTAGGTTATGAGTTGACTCAACCTAGAGCAAGCATTTGCAGATTCTCGATTTTCCCGCCAGAAGGGGTAACCGACGTAACGCACGCGAATAAGGAGGATGGACTATATCGCTATCAATTCTGTAGTTGTAACTTTTTTCTTACAAAAATTTTGGTCATAGCTGGGAAGACAAGTAATAACTGCACTCTAAACAAAACATCTGGTACTTTGGCCCTTAAATATTTTTCATAAGTAACTCTACATTTTCTTTGACTATTTTTGATGAGAGAATAATGTGAACTGGCACAATTAAGCTCATACCACCTGCTTTATGACATTTAATTTACCCATAAAATTTCTCCTTACTATAAAATTTCTTATATAAAATTCGGATCACAAAGTTTTAAAAAATGTACCAGAGCTAATTCAAAAATTCCATGTTTCAACATCGGTCACTTTTACAATAATAGTTCAAATCAAGTTTCAAAGAATGTTTATCATATTTATATATGAGTTTGACTAAATGCACTATTCCCTAATGAACCCGTCCTCAAGATTACAATAATTTGAGAAGCATGATTTATTACTTGCTTGTTTACATTTGTCTTCCACTATTTAGCACAAAAAAGTTTAGATAGCTCTTAAATACACAGCCATGCTCACAATGACTTCCAGTAAAAATAACTACATTAAAAAACTTTGCTCACATTGCATCATGCCCTCATGTCATTTAAGCAATCATAATAAAGTACACGAGTTTTGCATTTCTATAATTAAGTAAAAAAAACTGTCCACCAGACTCTTAAGCAACTATTATAAAGATATATACCCTTGTCCACATTTCTCTTCAAACACTGTACACCTTACCATGAAATCTTTTAGTTGTTCCCTAAAGTTAAGGTCAAAACCTTTCATGAAAGAAACAAATTGAACCTTGGCAATACAGCTGATTCTATTATAAAATCAAACTTAATATTAAACTATTTAAATGTATTTACCCAATTCTAATACTCAACAAGATCATTCGGAGTACATACTTTAGGTCTCATCCGATGGTAGAGTAACTCTACTTCGATTTCCTTCCAACCATGGCAGTTGTTTCTCTTCGCTGTTCAAATGAATTCCAGGAACCTGCAAATTATTTCAGAGATGTAGTAATTGCTGATAAATCTTTAACAAACAAAAAATTCAATAACAGCAGTGAAATTAATAGTGATATTCAAAGTTCTACCTTTCATAAAGGAGAATTTTTAACATTCGAAATTTTAAATGAACATAGTTTACGTACTTTAAACCTAATTCCATATTCAATTTAGTTATATGAATCGTACATCTTTATTTGAAATCAAAATTGCGATAAGTAAAGCAATCATAAATATGTTTGTTCTATATGAAGTTAAGCTGACTTGGTCTGTACAATACTGCAAAATCAACCATTAACATCAATATCAATGACGAAATACACCCAAAGCAAAACACATACAGAGTGGTATCTTCATTAACTGTTGAAATATAACAGGAATGAGGAAAACGGCAACACAAAAGCGAAATATGGTAAGGTAATGTCACCTCAGTAAGCTAACGTCCCACCCTAACCTAATCTAGGGGGTGATGAGTTCCATTGTTCAACGGTGGCCCATCCTATTTATCAAATTTCATCTTTACCTTACAAATGTCGATAGTATATAAACTTATTATCATTTAATTATAAGGATAGGTATCTTAAAATTCCTACAGTTCTTCCCCGTTAACTTCTCCATTCTCTCTTTACCATTATACTGCTCTCTAAGGGCTAGGGCACTATAATAAGACTAACTATAACTAGAAGACTTAAAAAATAACCTCAAAGGTTTGATATATGCAAAAATTAATCAAAACATAATATATATATATATATGTATATATATATATATGTATATATATATATATATATATATATATATATATATATATATATATATATATGTATATATATATATATGTATATATATATATATATATATATATATATATATATATATATATATATATATATATATATATATATTATATATATATATATGTATATATTTATATATATATATATATATATATATATATATATATATATATATATATATATATATACACACACACACACACATATATATATATATATATATATATATATATATATATATATATATAAAACATCAACATAATCACTGTTTTCAGCTTTTTACTCCACAAAGACCTTACTTCCCTAAGGCTATACTCATAAATTGCAGCAACAGTGTGCAATTGAGCGTTGAAGTGAAGAGTAACCCAACTCGTGTATTATTCAATTATATTATGAATTCAGCAAATTAACACCGTTAGCCAATAGCTTTACCTTTGAATTTGGTTAAAGAGTTCTACATATTGAAGCCAAACGCATTTCAACTTGTAACTAATAAAGTCGAGATTCCATGATGATGCATTATCCACAACAAGAACTCTTATCTATTATTAGGAGAAGGAATTAATAACGAAGTTTAAGGTTTAAATGCCACTCATAAATGGCAGAGACAAGGGACCGTGACATTGACCTATCAAGCGGAACAATGCCCTAAAGACTGACCATATATACATATGACCAGCGCCTAAGACCCCCCTCCACCTAAGCTACGACACAGGAGGTCCAGGCAATGGCTG
>NC_090762.1:41005684-41008184 GCF_036898095.1 Palaemon carinicauda | reverse complement strand
AAATTTAACAAAACACGAGGAAGGGAAATAAGATAGAATAGCGAGCCCGAGTGTACCCTCAAGCAAGAGAACTCTATAAAAAAAGTTCAATGATGTTCAAAACATCTTTTTCGTTTGCGTTTTCATAGACCCTATCAAAGTCAAGGAAAATAGCCTCTCAATGCTTTCCTGATAACTGATAAGTTATTGACCATGTCACTTAAATAATGACTTTTGTATATAATGCTATTTCTGATCTGCTTCAGAAATACTTATCAAACCTACGTATTTATTGTGCCCTTGGTTTAAAGATTTAATCTTGTGAAAAACTTGATATTACTTTCATTATTTCAATGGGTTAGTTCCACCTTTATGGGTAGGGACACAAAGTACTAGGTACCACCGACGCGAAATTGAGCAGGTACGATCTATCTCTCTCTCTCTCTCTCTCTCTCTCTCTCTCACACACACACACACACACAAAGTACTAGGTACCACGACGCGAAATTGAGAAGGTACGATCTCTCTCTCTCTCTCTCTCTCTCTCTCTCTCTCTCTCTCTCACAAAGTAATAGGTACCACGACGCGAAATTGAGCAGGTACGATCTCTCTCTCTCTCTCTCATCTCTCTCTCTCTCTCTCTCATCTCTCACATAAAGTACTAGGTACCACGACGCGAAATTGAGCAGCTACGATCTCTCTCTCTCTCTCTCTCTCTCTCTCTCTCTCACTCTCTCTCTCTCTCTCTCTCACACAAAGTACTAGGTACCACGATACGAAATTGAGCAGGTACACACTCCTCTCTCTCTCTCTCTCTCTCTCTCTCTCTCACACAAAGTACTAGGTACCACGAAACGAAATTGAACAAGTACACACACCCTCTCTCTCTCTCTCTCTCTCTCTCTCTCTCTCACAAAGTACTAGGTACCACGATACGAAATTGAACAGGTACACTCTCTCTCTCTCTCTCTCTCTCTCTCTCTCTCTCTCTCACAAAGTACTAGGTTCCAGGATACGAAATTGAGCAGGTACACACACCTCTCTCTCTCTCTCTCTCTCTCTCTCTCTCTCTCACACACACACAAAGTACTAGGTACCACGATACGAAATTGAGCAGGTACACTCTCTCTCTCTCTCTCTCTCTCTCTCACACAAAGTACTAGGTACCACGAAACGAAATTGAACAAGTACACACACACACCTCTCTCTCTCTCTCTCTCTCTCTCTCTCTCTCTCACAAAGTACTAGGTACCACGATACGAAATTGAACAGGTACACACTCTCTCTCTCTCTCTCTCTCTCTCTCTCACAAAGTACTAGGTTCACGATACGAAATTGAGCAGGTACACACACACACTCTCTCTCTCTCTCTCTCTCTCTCTCCTCTCTCTCTGCTCATTATACTGTAATATCTTTTATATCTACCAGTAAGAAAAATTAAATTAAAGATCCCATAACATGCAATGGAATATAAAATATCATTGGAAGGAGAACAGATCAATCAAGTAGAATCATTTAAACATTTAGGAACTATGATCTCTAATACAAGGTCTTTAGAATTGGCGTTTAATGAACGATTAAAAAAAGAAAATCAGGACTATGGGTAGGTTAAGAAAAAATTTGGAAATAAAATCGCCTGAAATTACATAAATTATAAAAATCAGGCTATACATCAGTTAGTGAGATTTGTATTACAGCATGGACATGAGTCATGGAATGAATGAAACAATCTCCAACAGTTTAGTACATTTAAAAAACAAAGCCCTCAGATGAATATTAGGAATTAAATGGCAGGACTGGATTAGAAATGAAACTATATGATAGGTTACTCGAGTGTCATATGTGGATGAGATCATGGTGAGTGGTAGATGGAGATGGTTTGAGCATGCTCTTCGCACTCCCGAAGAGAAGTTAGTTCACAAAACTTTTAACTGGCTACAGAAGGCACTAGAAGAGTGAAAGACCGAGGCCTACTTGGATGAGGACTATGAAGCGTGATGTAGGAGATGATGAATGGAGAAGTAGTGATTTAAAAGCTCAAGATAGAGACGACCGGCGAAATCCAATCGAGGCCCCAACAGACTTAAGAGGAGATGAGGTCCATGAAGAAATATCATAAGACACCTCGACTCCTCATTAAACTATATCATTTTCAGATCAATACTGTAGAGTATATAATATGTGCATTATTTTACCCTTCAGATTCAGGCAATGTAAAAAGGAGTTTCATAAGAGATACCTTATAGTAATGAAAAATATAACAATTCTAAAATTTCATTTATAATTTGTTTAATAATCGTACACTACATTTCAATTTAATTATTTAAAAATAACTTATTATAGATTCCTTTAACTAAAGAAAAATATAACATTTCATATCTTAATATTTCCATTACATTTCCAGTAATGATGTTCCTTGTAAGAAACTACATTCAAGAATTGTCTCTTTAAAAGGCAAGCAACATTTTATGCAATATTGCAGCATCAATTTACTACTGACATGTAATCACGTGTGAATATT
>NC_090762.1:40968855-40983855 GCF_036898095.1 Palaemon carinicauda | reverse complement strand
CCGGGCAGCCCCTTTAAATTCTTAGCAATGCGTAAAAAATGTGCTGTGTTGGCAAATTTTTCATTCTCAGCTTCCACTAAACTAGTCTTACTGATATGTACGTAATTTCCTATAAGTCTATTTCCAATAAAAGCATATTAAAAATCTTGGAAAGAAAGAAAGAAAGAGAGGCCTGTTTTTCCGATGGCACGGAGTCCTGAAGCTTACGACCATCCTAACCCTACGAAAAGATTAGCGGCTAACCATGCAGTGTGGTTGATTGATGTGACCACGTCGAAAGCTGTCTACACCGGAATACATTACTCTCTCTCTTTTTACGAACTTTCCTTCGTAAATTAATGCCAGTACGTGGTTTAGGGGCGCCGGGATCGGGAGTTTAATAATTACTCATCGGTAAACAAATTACCAAAAGTGATGCGTTGTTAAGAAGTAATTACATCACACGGGGGGAAAAGAGAAGGAAACTTTTCAAATCTCTTGTTTACGAAGGTTATCTCCCAAATGAAATTACCAAGAGGTCTATCGAATAGAGCAGTGGTTGCCTTCTATTTTGGTCGAGGGGGGAGGGGGGAGCGGATAACATATCCCCTCAAAATTATATAACTAAAATCAAATTTTAGGGGAAATTACATTTACCATACTTTATGAAAAAAAATATTAGAGATTTTTGCATAATTATAGTTATATTTGTATAACCTAAAATGACAGTCTGAGACAGTCTTTATTATCTATTCAAGAGATTACGAATCTTTAGGTTCATATTTTATGAAAAATAATAGGCAAAAAGTTCAAGTACCTTGGATTGAAAAAAAAATTATACTTAACATAAAAACGCAAATTAACTCTCTCACATCAATATACAATATTTTTCTATCCTTTTTCCTTTACTTTTTGTGGCTGAAGTATAATAAGGTATAAGGATTGCCATCCCTCTCAATGGCATTTACTTTAAGTAAATTCCAAAATACTGTATTATTTACGTAAGTAACCTTCTATGGACATACAGTATTCCTAGGACGACACTCCAAAATCAAACCATTGTTCTCTAATCTTAGATAGTGCCATAGCCTCTGTACCATGCTCTTCCACTGTCTTGGGTTATAGTTCTGTTGCTTGGGGGTACACTCGGGAACAGTATTCTATCTTATTTCTCTCCCTCTTGTTTTGTAGAAATTTTATAATTTATATAGATGATGATGATACTGTTTTAAAAATATCTCGTCTTTGCTTGTTACCTTTCCTCACTGAGCTATTTTCCTTGTTGGAGCCCCTGGGCTTATAGCATCCTGCTTTTTCTAACTAGGGTTGTAGCTTACCAAGTAATAATAATAATAATAATAATCGCTTTAGTACCTGAGAAATTCACTGAGCTCGGGGGGTTTTATTTATGTTTTTGAGTGCAAAAGGTCTGTTAGTTGTTTCTATAGTAGAATTTTCTCAGGAATTCAAAAATCTATTTCTTACAAACACAGCGGTAGCCATTTTTTCAGAAATGCACATTGAATATGGGTACCCCTTGTGAAAATGAACTTTCTCTATGATGCCTCCCAATGTCATACATTCCAATTTAAATGTTCATTTCCCAGATGTTAATGTATAAAGTGCCTCCAAATGATTATATTTTGGTAACGATACCTCTCTACGATTCATTTGATGTGACTAATGTAGGATTATTTTGTTTTTTAAATTTCAGATTATCAAAGATGTCACGGAAATTTATTGTGAATAAGTGGCATTTTGTAATTTTCTCTTTTTCGTATTTTCTACCAATGAAATGCCAATATATTGTTGTACATGCAATTGAAATAACTTATTCTTTCCAATGTCTCAAAATATGTTTATTTTGAACATTAACATATCATAGCTTTCAATTGTTTGTAATGCAAATTAGATGTGTACACAAACAAATAATTGCGTTTTGAATTATACCAAGAAGTGGATGATAATTTGAACTACAACATAGCATTACTTTTGGTGTTGCAATGAAATAGTTAAATATGCAAAGGTCATGGCCCATTGGCATAGTAGTATCTATATATTTTAATGCTATCTTGCTGGCAGCAAACTGTTCTCTATGTATCCTAATCAAATCATTCATTTCATGATGACACAAAGTTTACTGTCCATCATCAAAGTCAGATTCATCACTAGAGTCAAACTGAGTTTGATTATCAGTCACATCTATGTTGATGTCATCTTCTGTATCATGACTAAGAAGACGTACCACACTCTGTGGAAGTTGGTTTCCATTAAACCAGTCAATAACAAATGAGTTACCGACCAGTTTCCATCCGTGTTCCTCGGCTCGAGTTGTGCACGGTTGAGGACGTTTGGCATTTTTCCACATGGCAGCAACATAGTTGGTTCTGTGGATTTTATTGAGCAGGACTTTCTGACATGGTGGCATTCTGCTAGGATTAATTCCTTGAATTTTTTCTAAAGAATTTTCATTCCTCTTTGGTGCATACTTCTGTTAGAAAAGAGCAAATCTAGCATCATTGATGCTGTTGAGTTTGGGCAAACCATACAATGCACAAGTGAACTTTTCAATAGCAGCCAAACCTTCAGGAGTGACTACAGCATTAACCCCAAGGTTTGCAAAAGCTTCCTTAAAACTTTCATGCTTCATAATCAACTTCAAGGCTTTCAACTTTCCTTTGCTCATAAATGATGATGTGTAGTCTGAACCAGTGAAGGCATGCAATGCTGGTAAAGCATTAATCATGGCTCGATCCATATGATCCACCAGCTGTGAGATGTTAATGTGTCTCCTTGTGTTGTTACTGCTAAGGCCAGCGTCCATCCAAATAGTGAAACTGCTGTCATTCGTATGATTTGCAATGTAATACAGGAGCAAAATAAACACATCTGTGTCCAAACTTCTGATGACTACTGAAGAACATCTGTTCTTTTCGAGGATGTGATGTAGATGGTACATAATCCGTGTATCAGCTTCTTCAAGGAGACATCTAAGCTGTGGGATCTCTTCTCTGTGGACTTTTCTGTCACAGGCATTGAAGGAGTAGCAGGTTTTGTCAAGAGTGAGATAGACTATGTAACCAGCTAAGATATCTATATCTGTGTGTTCAGTCCAATCTGACAGGAGGAACTGAAAAAATACTGTCTTGAAAGCTGATGACCGCAAAGCCTTCTGCCAGTCTTTTGGACACTTCTGCTTCGGCCCTGCTATGGTGTATGTTGCATCGTCATTTCCACGTCTTGAGTGTTCCACATCTTTAATAGAAGGAGTGATGTAGGTGTCACAAACCAAATCTATTCGATGAGAGAGCATCTGGCACAACCGACAGATGATTAGCTGAGCCAATTCCCAAAATGTTGGTGGTAAATTCTGCAGTGTTTACAACGAGAACATAGCGTCGATGATGATAATGTCCGTTTCATTAGGTGGGGTGTGCTGTCTACCATGCCTTCAATCTTGTGAAGGAGCTTGGCCTTATCTGTTTTGTTCATGCTTCCGTCAACATGTGCCAATGATAGGGGTACGGGTGTGAGAGGGTAGGTAAAGACTAACTCTAGGTCAACATTCTGTGTGGTATTAAGGTAGAGAAGACGTCCAAACAAATCTCTGGTTCCCTTCAATTCAATAATCTTCATATCATTACTGATTTTACTCTTTAGAGCTGTGGATGCAAAGTTTTTGATTTTGCGTCGTGGTGTTGGTTGTTCAAATCTTGTAGGATCCCCATAGCAGCCATTTGCAAACTCGTCACACCAAGCTTGACCAGTCTTAGTGCAATTTACCAAGTCATTCTTGATGTCCTCTGGTACACTTTTCCCAGTTGTCAGGCAATATAGATTTGGGTCATTAGCAAGGTTGAATGGGTTCACACGGGCCTCTATGTTGTTCACAAGAGCCTGCAGATTATCATTGTCCCTTTTAACCCGATAAGACTTGAGTTCCTTTGCTGTCATCGGTGGACTTTAAACCTGCTTTCAAGAACAATGCTCCTACAATGGCACTCCTTGCTGCGTGGGTGATAATCCGTCGTTTTCTTGCTCCCTCTGCTGTGGTGAATGCAGTAATACCAGTCTGACGAGATGTTTTGTCAATGTATTGTTTTAGCTCAATGAAAGCAGTCTTATGGGCTTGTGATTTTTCGGATGCATGATTGAATGTCACCAGTTTTCTCTGGGCACGTTGCAAGTAAGATTTTCTGCAGGAGTGGTGATATTTGACCTCTTTAGAGATGAGGTCAATACCAGCAATTTTTGCCAAAAGCTGTCCATCACACAGTGTCTGTGCTGCATCTTGGATACTTTGGGCACTCGCAACGGTTTCACAGTTGCCTATTCTTTCTTTTGGCTTTTTTTTTTCTGCTGACTTTACACTGCAGTTACAGAATAAGCACAGTTTTGGGAAAATCCCTGTGCTAGATGCTGGGTTGTGTTCAATGCTGGATCGTAAGGTTTTTTCAGATATATTTGCCTTTGCATGTAAATTGTCTGGTATGGTCTGACGAACAGCAGTGAAACTTTTATAACGTTGAGAGTGATACCCATCTGTATCACCATAATAGTCAGGAAGCTTAACTGAAAAGTATTTTGAATCTTTGAATAATTTTCGCCGTGCACCATCAGCATGTTTGACTTTCTCCCATGAATCTGGATCAAATTTCTTTACCTCATCCATGCATTTTCCAGTGGTATGGAGAATACAAGAGATCTTATTTGCCATTTTTTACACTACACTAATAACCTGAAAGCACAAATAATATTTATGCGACATCACCATCACCATTACCACCACCTTAACTACCTACGATTAACTTACTTAACTACCATTAATAAAGCCATCCAACAGCTCCAGATTCAGGTAAACCTAGTAAAGCAGATTTGAAATATACATTACAAGAAAGTAGGATGAATTTGCAGATAAACCCAGATAGAAATCAAGGATTGAGCAAAAAAAACTGTGGTTTATAAGAAATGTGTAAAGTTATCCAAATATCAACATAATTAACAATGCGATTGTATGCCCATTCATTAATGCATTGTTTATCTTAACTACATCATGATAGATTTCAAAATGTTTTTAAAAAACATGGTGGATGAGAAATATAGGCTACAACAGTACCCAAAACATATTGAGCATTTCTTTTGTATATAATCTGAAAAAAAAGAGAGAAAATTACAAAATTCACTTGTTCGCGACAACTTTGGCGAAATCAAGGCTTATCTGAAAGAACAAAAATCAAAACAATCTAACATTATTCACCCCAAATGAAGCATAATAAGGTATTCTTAACATAAAATAATTATTTGGAGGCATTATATACATTTAAATTTGGGAAATGCTCATTTAAATTAATATGTATGGAATTGCAAGGCGCCACGGATATTGCTCTTTTTCACAAGGGGTACCCATCTTAAACGTCAGTTTCTAAAAAAACGGCTACCACTGTGTTTGTAAGAAATAGATTTTTGAATTCCTGAGAAAATTCTACTATGGAAACAACTAACAGACCTTTTGCACTCAAAAACATAAATAAAACCCTCCGAGCTCTGGGACTATTCTGCGTCGAAACCCAACAGTACTATGCTTTCCTTAGTACAATTTAAGCGACAAAACTGCAATATTTACCTAAAGGAATGATTGAAAAAAAAACTCACCATATTCAATTTTTTTGATGAGGACTTGCACCGACTTGCAGCGGTGTCCTTTTAGCTCGGAAAAGTTTCCTGCTATCTGATTGGTTAAAATTATCGTCTCTAACCAATCAGCAATCAGGAAACTTTTCCGAGCTAAAAGGGGCACCCCTGCGAGTAGATGCAAATCTGCCTCACTAAAAAAAAAATTGACTATAGAATTTAGTTATATCATTAACACTCCAGTTGGAGTATGACGCAAACAATAAGCTGGAAGATATTGCTAAATGAATATTTTGGTGACGTAATGACATGCAATTATATTGCAATAAGGCCAAGTTCATAATATACATATATATATATATATATATATATATATATATATATATATATATATATATATATATATATATATATATATATATATATATATATATATATATAAATAGTTTATGTAGGAAATATCTATTTTAATGTCTCTGTTCTTGAAATATTTTATTATATATATATAAATATTTTATTTTATATATATATATATATATATATATATATATATATATATATATATATATATATATATATATATATATATATATATATATATATATATATATATATAAATCACGAAACTCAGAAAGTTTCATTCGTTTTCAGTAAATTCCTTAACACTTTCAGTTGACATTTCCGTTCGTCAGCTGAATATCAACTACAGTGATTGCTGAATTGGAATTTCTTGGGCACCATCGCAGCATCGCAATTAAACGTTCGGTGCGAGACAGCCTTCAATCACCTGTTCAATCACTCTGCCCATAGAGAGTTGATATGGGGAGTCTCTACTATGCGCTTAAATAACGATAAGTTATCAGGCTGTATCTTGTTTCCTTGACGTGTTATTACACAATAAATCAAATCTAAGTATTAAAGGTTTAAAGGGCACTCAAGAATGGCAGAGGCAAGGGACAGTGACATTGCCCTTGCCCTATCAAGCAGGACAATGCCCTAGAGACTGACCACATATACTAATGATCAGCGAAAAAGTCCCATCTCCACACAAGCTAGGACCAAGGAGGGCCAGGCAATGGCTATTGATGACTCCGCTGATAGATCTATAGGATCCCTCAAACTCCCCACCCCCATCCTTAGCTCACAAAGATGGTGAGGTTGCAACGATCAAAGGAACGAACCAGTTTGAGCGGTACTTGAACTAAAGTCTGGCGATCACCAGTCAGGGACGTTAACACATCGGCCACCATACAAGACAACAAGTAACCTTATTTCTTTATTAATTCAATTTAATTATAGATGTTATTTTTATCTGCTTCATATCTAGACTGGCCTTTAAAACTAAATGCGTAATGAGTCTCTCTCTCTCTCTCTCTCTCTCTCTCTCTCTCTCTCTCTCTCTCTCTCTCTCTCTCTCTCTCTATATATATATATATATATATATATATATATATATATATTTTTAAACTGCCAATTTTCTAAAGTCACCTTATTTTATACAAAATCTTAATATTTGGAGAATTACATAAATCCTTTTGCAGAATCTTCAAACGGCAAAGGGTGAAAGAAAGGTACTTCTATAATCTTCAATGTGATTACTTAAATCCTATATAAAAAGTATAATAAATATTTCCAAGAAGTGATAGAGATCTTACACTATAATGAAAACACTTTCCATAAAAAATACCAATCCCTAACGCGTGATCCACGAGTACGAATGCATGGGGTTCCAGGATAGTAACTGGAAGCCCTTCTTTCAGATGAAGGACATTCATCTAATTCTCTCTCTCTCTCTCTCTCTCTCTCTCTCTCTCTCTCTCTCTCTCTCTTATGACCTGTGTCTTGGCAAGCGAGCAATTACCAGCACAACCTAACAATTTCCGCCACCCGGCCGTTCCTTCGGAGAACAAAGCCTCGACCAAAAATGTCAACACGGGGATCCTCCATTGTTCATAACCTTTAACGCTTCGCAAAAAAAAAAAGAAAAAAATAGTGAGAGAGAGGGTGTCTGCTACTGCTTCTCCTCCTGCTTCTACTTGTCCTCCTCATCCTCCACCTTCACTCCTCCTCCTCCTTCTCCTCGCTTCCTTTTTTTTTTTTTACCTCGCTGAGCTCCCCGACTCCAAGACAGCCTCGACACAAGCCAAGAACGTCAGAAATCGAACGCGAGATTCCGACTATTGTCGTCTGTGATGTCAGTTTTAATCAGCCGAACGAGGACATGACGGTGGTATCCATTCCAATTTGGCAGTCAATGTGCTAGGTCTTTCTCGAGGCCTTTACGGGACTAAGGACGTGCTAGGAGGAGGAGGAGGAGGAGGAGGAGGAAGAGGAGGAGGAGGAAGAGGGGGAGAAGGGGTGGTGGATTCTACAGAAGAAGCACCATAAGATGTGAGACGGAGGACAATGGAAATCCATAGGATTAATATTAGAGAATGGAGGATTTGGAGACAAGATTACAAATTAAAGAGCAGGATGGAAGATTTGAAGACAAGATTATAAATTAAAGAGCAGGATGGAGGATTTGAAGACAAGATTATAAATTAAAGAGCAGGATGGAGGATTTGAAGACAAGATTATAAATTAAAGAGCAGGATGGAGGATTTGAAGACAAGATTATAAATTAAAGAGCAGGATGAAGGATTTGAGGACCAGCTTATAGATTAAAGAGCAGAATGGAGGATTTGAGGACCAGATTATAAATTAAAGAGCACGATTGAGGATTTGAAAACCAGATTATAAATTAAAGAGCAGGATGGAGGATTTGAAGACCAGATTATAAATTAAAGGGCAATATGGAGCATTTTGAAGATCAGATTATAAATTAAAGAGCAAGATGGTACTTGAAGAACAGATTATAAATTAAAGAGCAAGATGGAGGATTTTGAAGACCAGATTATAAATTAAAGAGCAGGGTGGAGGATTTGAAGACAAGATTATAAATTAAAGAGTAGGATGGAGGATTTGAAAACCAAATTATAAATTAAAGAGCAGGATGGAAGATTTGAAGACCAGATTATAAATTAAAGAGCAAGATGGAGGATTTTGAAGATCAGATTATAAATTAAAGAGCAAGATGGTATTTGAAGAAGATTATAAATTAAAGAGCAAGATGGAGGATTTGAAGACCAGATTATAAATTGAAGAGCAAGATGGAGGATTTTGAAGACGAGATTATAAATTGAAGAGCAGGATTGAGGATTTGGAAACAAGATTCTAAATTAAAGAGCAGGATGGAGGATTTGAAGACCAGATTATAAATTAAAAAGCAGGATGGAGGATTTCAAGACAAGATTATAAATTAAAGAGCAGGATGGAGGATTTGAAGACCAGATTATAAATTAAAGAGCAAGATAGAAGAGTTGAAGACCAGATTGTAAATTAAAGAGCAGGATGGAGGATTTGAAGACCAGATTATAAATTAAAGAGCAGGATGGAGGATTTGAAGACATGATTATAAATTAAAGAGCAAGATTGAAGATTTGAAGACCAGATTATAAATTAAAGAGCAGGATTGAGGATTTGAAAACAAGATTTTAAATTAAAGAGCAGGATGGAGGATTTGAAGACAAGATTATAAATTAAAGAGCAGGATGGAGGATTTCAAGACAAGATTATAAATTAAAGAGCAAGATAAAAGAGTTGAAGACCAGATTGTAAATTAAAGAGCAGGATGGAGGATTCGAAGACCAGATTATAAATTAAAGAGCAGGATGGAGGATTTCAAGACAAGATTATAAATTAAAGAGCAAGATGGAGGATTTGAAGACCAGATTATAAATTAATGAGCAGGATTGGGGATTTGAAGACCACATTATGAATTAAAGAGCAGGATGGAGGATTTGAAGACAAGATTATAAATTAAACAGCAAGATGGAGGATTTTGAAGACCAGATTATAAATCAAATAGCAGGATGGAGGATTTGAAGACCAGATTATATATTAAAGAGCAGAATGGAGGATTTGAGGACCAGATCAAAAATTAATGAGCAGGATGGAGGATTTGAAGACAAGATTATGAATTAAAGAGCAGGATGGGGGATTTGAAGACAAGATTATAAATTAAAGAGTCGGATGAAGGATTTGAAGACAAGATTATAAATTAAAGAGCAGGATGGAGGATTTGAAGACAAGATTATAAATTAAAGAGCAGGATGGAGGATTTGAAGACCAGATTATGAATTAAAAGCAGGATGGAGGATTTGAAGACCAGATTATGAATTAAAGACCAGGATTGAGGATTTGAAGACAAGATTATAAGTTAAAGACCAGGATGGAGGAATTGAAGACAAAATTATAAATTAAAGACCACGATGGAGGATTTGAAGACCAGATTTTAAATTAAAGACCAGCATGGAGGAATTGAAGACAAGATTATAAGTTAAAGACCAGGATGGAGGAATTAAAGACAAAATTATAAATTAAAGACCACGATGGAGGATTTGAAGACCATATTTTAAATTAAAGACCAGGATGGAGGAATTGAAGACCAAATTATAAATTAAAGACCAGGATGGAGGATTTGAAGACAAGATTATAAGCTAAAGACCAGGATGGAGGATTTGAAGACCAGATTATAAATTAAAGAGCAGGATGGAGGATTTGAAGACCAGATTATGAATTAAAGAGCAGGATGGAGGATTTGAAGACCAGATTATAAATTAAAGAGCAAGATGGAGAATTTGAAGACCAGATTATAAATTAAAGACCAGGATGGAGGATTTGAAGACCAGATTATAAATTAAAGAGCAGCATGGAGGATTTGAAGATAAGATTATAAATTAAAGAGCAGGATGGAGGATTTGAAGACTAGGTTATAAATTAAAAAACAGGATGGAGGATTTGAAGACCAGATTATAAATTAAAGAGCAGGATGGAGGATTTGAAGACCAGATTATAAATTAAAGAGCAGGATGGAGGATTTGAAGACAAGATTATAAATTAAAGACCACGATGGAGGATTTGAAGACAAGATTATAAATTAAAGAGCAGGATGGAGGATTTGAAGACCAGATTATAAATTACAGACCAGGATGGAGGATTTAAAGACCAGAATAGAAATTACAGACCAGGATGGAGGATTTAAAGACCAGAATAGAAATTAAAGAGCAGGATGAAGGAATTGAAGACAAGATTATAAATTAAAGACCAGGATGGAGGATTTAAAGACAAGAATATAAATTAAAGAGCAGGATGAAGGATTTGAAGACAAGATTATAAATTAAAGACCAAGATGGAGGATTTGAAGACCAGATTATAAATTAAAGAGCAGGATGGAGGATTTGAAGACAAGATTATAAATTAAAGAGCAGGATGGAGGATTTGAAGACAAGATTATAAATTAAAGAGCAGGATGGAGGATTTGAAGACCAGATTATAAATTACAGACCAGGATGGAGGATTTAAAGACCAGAATAGAAATTAAAGAGCAGGATGGATGATTTGAGCAGGATGGATGATTTGAAGACAAGATTATAAATTAAAGAGCAGGATGGAGGATTTGAAGACAAGATTATAAATTAAAGAGCAGGATGGAGGATTTGAAGACCAGATTATAAATTACAGACCAGGATGGAGGGTTTAAAGACCAGAATAGAAATTAAAGAGCAGGATGGAGGATTTGAAGACCAGATTATAAATTAAAGACCAGGATGGAGGATTTGAAGACCAGATTATAAATTACAGACCAGGATGGAGGATTTAAAGACCAGAATAGAAACTAAAGAGCAGGATGGAGGATTTGAAGACCAGATTATAAATTAAAGACCAGGATGGAGGATTTGAAGACAAGATTATAAATTAAAGAGCAGGATGGAGGATTTAAAGACAAAAATATAAATTAAAGAGCAGGATGAAGGAATTGAAGACAAGATTATAAATTAAAGACCAGGATGGAGGATTTAAAGACAAGAATATAAATTAAAGAGCATGATGAAGGATTCGAAGACAAGATTATAAATTAAAGACCAGAATGGAGGATTTAAAGACCAGAATATAAATTAAAGAGCAGGATGGAGGATTTGAAGACACGATTATAAATTAAAGAGCAGGATGAAGGATTTGAAGACAAGATTATAAATTAAAGAGCAGGATGGAGGATTTGAAGACCAGATTATAAATTAAAGAGCAAGATAGAAGAGTTGAAGACCAGATTGTAAATTAAAGAGCAGGATGGAGGATTTGAAGACCAGATTATAAATTAAAGAGCAGGATGGAGGATTTGAAGACAAGATTATAAATTAAAGAGCAAGATTGAAGATTTGAAGACCAGATTATAAATTAAAGAGCAGGATTGAGGATTTGAAAACAAGATTTTAAATTAAAGAGCAGGATGGAGGATTTGAAGACAAGATTATAAATTAAAGAGCAGGATGGAGGATTTCAAGACAAGATTATAAATTAAAGAGCAAGATAAAAGAGTTGAAGACCAGATTGTAAATTAAAGAGCAGGATGGAGGATTCGAAGACCAGATTATAAATTAAAGAGCAGGATGGAGGATTTCAAGACAAGATTATAAATTAAAGAGCAAGATGGAGGATTTGAAGACCAGATTATAAATTAATGAGCAGGATTGGGGATTTGAAGACCACATTATGAATTAAAGAGCAGGATGGAGGATTTGAAGACAAGATTATAAATTAAACAGCAAGATGGAGGATTTTGAAGACCAGATTATAAATCAAATAGCAGGATGGAGGATTTGAAGACCAGATTATATATTAAAGAGCAGAATGGAGGATTTGAGGACCAGATCAAAAATTAATGAGCAGGATGGAGGATTTGAAGACAAGATTATGAATTAAAGAGCAGGATGGAGGATTTGAAGACAAGATTATAAATTAAAGAGTCGGATGAAGGATTTGAAGACAAGATTATAAATTAAAGAGCAGGATGGAGGATTTGAAGACAAGATTATAAATTAAAGAGCAGGATGGAGGATTTGAAGACCAGATTATGAATTAAAAGCAGGATGGAGGATTTGAAGACCAGATTATGAATTAAAGACCAGGATTGAGGATTTGAAGACAAGATTATAAGTTAAAGACCAGGATGGAGGAATTGAAGTCAAAATTATAAATTAAAGACCACGATGGAGGATTTGAAGACCAGATTTTAAATTAAAGACCAGCATGGAGGAATTGAAGACAAGATTATAAGTTAAAGACCAGGATGGAGGAATTAAAGACAAAATTATAAATTAAAGAGCAAGATGGAGGATTTGAAGACCATATTTTAAATTAAAGACCAGGATGGAGGAATTGAAGACCAAATTATAAATTAAAGACCAGGATGGAGGATTTGAAGACAAGATTATAAGCTAAAGACCAGGATGGAGGATTTGAAGACCAGATTATAAATTAAAGAGCAGGATGGAGGATTTGAAGACCAGATTATGAATTAAAGAGCAGGATGGAGGATTTGAAGACCAGATTATAAATTAAAGAGCAAGATGGAGAATTTGAAGACCAGATTATAAATTAAAGACCAGGATGGAGGATTTGAAGACCAGATTATAAATTAAAGAGCAGGATGGAGGATTTGAAGATAAGATTATAAATTAAAGAGCAGGATGGAGGATTTGAAGACTAGGTTATAAATTAAAAAACAGGATGGAGGATTTGAAGACCAGATTATAAATTAAAGAGCAGGATGGAGGATTTGAAGACCAGATTATAAATTAAAGAGCAGGATGGAGGATTTGAAGACAAGATTATAAATTAAAGAGCAGGATGGAGGATTTGAAGACAAGATTATAAATTAAAGAGCAGGATGGAGGATTTGAAGACCAGATTATAAATTACAGACCAGGATGGAGGATTTAAAGACCAGAATAGAAATTACAGACCAGGATGGAGGATTTAAAGACCAGAATAGAAATTAAAGAGCAGGGTGAAGGAATTGAAGACAAGATTATAAATTAAAGACCAGGATGGAGGATTTAAAGACAAGAATATAAATTAAAGAGCAGGATGAAGGATTTGAAGACAAGATTATAAATTAAAGACCAAGATGGAGGATTTGAAGACCAGATTATAAATTAAAGAGCAGGATGGAGGATTTGAAGACAAGATTATAAATTAAAGAGCAGGATGGAGGATTTGAAGACAAGATTATAAATTAAAGAGCAGGATGGAGGATTTGAAGACCAGATTATAAATTACAGACCAGGATGGAGGATTTAAAGACCAGAATAGAAATTAAAGAGCAGGATGGATGATTTGAAGACAAGATTATAAATTAAAGAGCAGGATGGAGGATTTGAAGACAAGATTATAAATTAAAGAGCAGGATGGAGGATTTGAAGACCAGATTATAAATTACAGACCAGGATGGAGGGTTTAAAGACCAGAATAGAAATTAAAGAGCAGGATGGAGGATTTGAAGACCAGATTATAAATTAAAGACCAGGATGGAGGATTTGAAGACCAGATTATAAATTACAGACCAGGATGGAGGATTTAAAGACCAGAATAGAAACTAAAGAGCAGGATGGAGGATTTGAAGACCAGATTATAAATTAAAGACCAGGATGGAGGATTTGAAGACAAGATTATAAATTAAAGAGCAGGATGGAGGATTTAAAGACAAAAATATAAATTAAAGAGCAGGATGAAGGAATTGAAGACAAGATTATAAATTAAAGACCAGGATGGAGGATTTAAAGACAAGAATATAAATTAAAGAGCATGATGAAGGATTCGAAGACAAGATTATAAATTAAAGACCAGAATGGAGGATTTAAAGACCAGAATATAAATTAAAGAGCAGGATGGAGGATTTGAAGACACGATTATAAATTAAAGAGCAGGATGAAGGATTTGAAGACAAGATTATAAATTAAAGAGCAGGATGGAGGATTTAAAGACAAGAATATAAATTAAAGAGCAGGATGAAGGAATTGAAGACAAGTTTATAAATTAAAGACCAGGATGGAGGATTTGAAGACAAGATTATAAATTAACGACCAGGATGGAGGATTTAAAGACAAGAATATAAATTAAAGAGTAGGATGAAGGAATTGAAGATAAGTTTATAAATTAAAGACCAGGATGGAGGATTTAAAGACCAGAATATAAATTGAAGAGCAGGATGGAGAATTTGAAGACAAGATTATAAATTAAAGAGCAAGATAGAAGAGTTGAAGACCAGATTGGAAATTAAAGAGAAGGATGGATAATTTGAAGACAAGACTATAAATTGAAGAGCAGGATGAAGGATTTGAAGACAAGATTATAAAATAAGGAGCCGCCACTGTTTATGATACTACTATTAAAGAATAGAAGAAAGATACGTGGAAAAGTGGCGAAAATAAAAAAAAGACATTCGGAACAGAGAAGAAAACCATAGACAAATAAATGAACAAAATATACATATATCTTTTTTTTTTT
>NC_090762.1:40951540-40958355 GCF_036898095.1 Palaemon carinicauda | reverse complement strand
GAGAGAGAGAGAGAGAGAGAGAATAATTATATTCCAACGAAGACTAAGTGAAAATATATACTGTAGAATAATAAGAATATAAAAAGGTAAAAACATATTCGCTGATATAGAAGAAAAGACCTTTTACCAACTGCGTCTCCTTTCTTAACACACACCTTCGTCCCCCCCCCCCCCCACAACCGACACCAACAACCTCTCCCCTCAAACCCCCCCCAACCCCCTCCTGTGCTCTTCTGTACTCGACTCCTCCTTCCTCGGCTCTTCTTCATTTTCCATTAAATCTTACCGGGGTCATAATTTACTAAGTTTTAATCAAATTCTTTTTCAAATTTGCTTCAGCACTGCATTTTGATTGCAAAATTACGCCATGCAAAACTAACGTTCCCTGAGAAAAAAGAAAAAAACTAATATGCTTTTAAAGAGTTTGTCATTTTTTTTTTTTTTTTTTTTTTTTTGACCTTGCAGAATTTAATGTCTTTGGTATTTTAATCCATCCCTGACATTTCGTCCTTTTGCAAGGTTCCGCTTCTTTCTCAACCAGCAACACCCCTATCTCATTATTATTATTACTATTATTATTATTATTATTATTATTATTATTATTATTATTATTATTACTTGCTAAGCTACAACCCTAGTTGGAAAAGCAGGATGCTATAAGCCCAGGAGCTCCAACAGGATAAATAGCTAAGTGAGGAAAGGAAATAAGGGGAATAGATAAACGATATAGCCCCTGTACCATGGTCTTCCACTGTCTTGGTTTAGAGTTCTCTTGCTTGGGGGTACAGTGAAATAAGAAACATCTTATCTTTATTATCATTATTACATAATCATTATTAATAGCTAGGCTACAACCCTAGTTAGAAAAGCAGGATGCTATAAGCCCATGACCTCCAACAGAGAAAATAGCCCAGTGAGGAAAGGAAAAAAGGAAAAATAAAATATTTTAATAACAGTAACATAAGTCAACAACTCCCACACTCGTATTCACACTTCAACATGAAAACACTTCAAAGTTTTGGTTCAGAAAAATGTAAATTTCATCTTTAGCACCTCCCGCCTTTGTAAGGCCTTTTTCCCTTCCAAGTCTTAGCAAGTAAGGCTTAGAAAGAAAAAATCGAATAAATTGCATTAACGCTGGAAAACCAAGCACACGCTTTTGTTCCGAGGGTCTCAATAACTCGTCTCCCTGAAGAAGAAGACGAAGAAGAAGAAGAATAGGAAGAAGCGAAGGAAAAGACGTCTCAAGTCTTTCTGACCTCTTTGCACAATACACAGGTCATCTTTAAATCAGGACAAAAAAATATATATCTTAAAACTCCGTCTTCTTAGTCAACTTCTCAGAGACAATAAAATAGAATTTTGATATACATTATTGTTATTATCATTATTGTTTGATAAGCTACAACCCTAGTTGGAAAAGCAGGATACTATAAGCCCAGGGGCCCCAACAGGGAAATAACTCAGTGAGGAAAGGAAAAAAGAAAAATGAAATATATTAATCACATTAACAACATTAGAATGAATATTTCCTATAAAAAATATAAAAACTTTAACAAAACAAGAGGATGAGAATTAGATAGAATAGTGTGGCCGAGCGTACCCTCAAGCAAGTGAACCCTAACCATTAGACAGTGGAAGACCATGGTACAGAGGCTATGGCACTACCCAAGACTAGAGAATAATGGTTTGATGTTGTAGTGTCCTTCTAGAAGAGCTTTTTGCCATAGCTAAAGAGTCTTATCTACCCTTACCAAGAGGAAAGTAGCCATTGAACAATTACAGTGCAGTAGTTGACCGCTTGGGTGAAGAAGAATTGTTTGGTAATCTCAGTATCGTCAGGTGCATGAGGACAGCGGAGAATATGTAAAGAATATGCCAGACTATTCGGTGTAAATGTAGGCAAAGGGAAAGTGAACCGTAGCCAGAGAGAAGGACCCAATGTAGTACTGTCTGGTCAGTCAAAGGACCCCATAACTCTCTAGTTGTAATATTTCAACGGGTGCTTGGTGCCCTTACATATCTGCTCTTTTATTTATAATTTTACTCTGTGAAAGTGAGAGATGAGGGATGAAAAAGAAGAATACAAACGCTTAGTATATTTAAAATCATAAACGCCTAACTAATGCTGCTCCCAGCAACCATTGCCTGGCCCTCATTAGTCCTAGCTTTGGTAAAGGAGGAGGCTTGGGCGCTGATTATATGCAATATGGTCAGTCTTTAGGGCATTGTCCTGCTTGACAGGACAATGCCAATGTCCCATGCTCTGCCATTCATGATCGACCCTTAAACCATTGAACATGGAGTGAAGGAAATACTGGGAAGGAAGAGTCTTGAAACGCAATAGAGTCTGACATATGAAGGTGGGTGACTTAGAGTATGAAAAGCACCTAGAAGTAAACAATTGGGTTTATTATTCTCTGACTAGAATTAAGCATAAATGTATGCAAATATATACTGCTAAGTATATATATATATATATATATATATATATATATATAGTATACATTCCGCAAGATTAAGAGTATACATCAGTGGAATAAATTTCTTTTTATCAAAAAGAAATTGTTAATCATGATGGATCTCATTTAAAAAGAAAAGGGGGAAGAGAGAGAGAGAGAGAGAGAGAGAGAGAAGAGAGAGAGAGAGAGAGAGAGAGAGAGAGAGAGAGAGATTAAGGTGAAAAAAATAAAAGAAGGGGAATGAATGTTTCTTGGTCCAGCTGGGTGACAGGTACAAATAGCGGGATGAAATTAAACCTTATTTTTTTCCTTTAATATATTTCTTTTTCTTTGTTTCAGGAAAGAATCGCAAAAGTTAAAGCCACCCTTCTTTTGCTGTCAGAATTTACGTGGATGTCATTAATACAAATTATGAAAAACGCTCAAGAATGTGTGATACGGACTAATAAGTATCATTTGTCATTAATTAATCAAATTCTAAAATTATCATAACACCAAAATATATTTGTTACTATTTAAGCAAATCATCATCATCATCATCATCATCTTCGCCTCGGTTAGATTTCGCCAGTCATCTCTATCTTGAGCATATATATATATATATATATATATATATATATATATATATATATATATATATATATATATATATATATATATATATATATATAAAATATATATATATAAATATATATATATAAATATATATATATATATATATATATATATATATATATACACACACACACACACACACACACACACACACACACACACACATATATATATATATATATATATATATATATATACTATATATATATATATATATATATATATATATATAATGAATAAGACTATATATTTATATTAGAAGAAAAACTTTGAAAGGTTTTCTACATTCAAAGAAACAAAGTGTGACCATTTTTTCATATAATTGCAAAACTATTAAGAATTAATACAATGTTTACTGTAGTACTATATGATACTAGAGACTAATGAGTCTCATTCGACAGAATAAAAACTATCGCATACGTTATCTGGTAGTAACTAACATATAAATGCAAATTAGCAAGCATATCGACATCAAGGATTCAAGAAGACTTGCTATAGCCTGGCTACACAGTACATTTAAATGAGAAATTTGTGAAGCAAGATGCTCATGTCTAATTGAAAATATACAATTGAACTTGTCTGAACAATACACCTCTCCTCTCTGTAACCTAGAACGATCAAAGTGCTCATGTCACTATAATTGAAAATATACAATTGATCTTGTCTCAACAATACACCTCTCCTCTCTGTAACCTAGAACGATTAAAGTGCTCATGTCACTATAATTGAAAATATACAACTGAACTTGTCTGAACAATACACCTCTCCTCTCTGTAACCTAGAACGATTAAAGTGCTCATGTCAATATAATTGAAAATATACAACTGAACTTGTCTGAACAATACACCTCTCCTCTCTGTAACCTAGAACGATTAAAGTGGTCATGTCAATATAATTGAAAATATACAACTGAACTTGTCCTGAACAATACACCTCTCCTCTCTGTAACCTAGGACGATTAAAGTGCTCATGTCAATATAATTGAAAATATACAACTGAACTTGTCTGAACAATACACCTCTCCTCTCTGTAACCTAGAACGATTAAGGTGCTCATGTCCAATATAATTGAAAATATACAACTGAACTTGTCTGAACAATACACCTCTCCTCTCTGTAACCTAGAACGATTAAAGTGCTCATGTCAATATAATTGAAAATATACAACTGAACTTGTCTGAACAATACACCTCTCCTCTCTGTAACCTAGAACGATTAAAGTGCTCATGTCAATATAATTGAAACTATACAACTGAACTTGTCTGAACAATACACCTCTCCTCTCTGTAACCTAGAACGATTAAAGTGGTCATGTCAATATAATTGAAAATATACAACTGAACTTGTCTGAACAATACACCTCTCCTCTCTGTAACCTAGGACGATTAAAGTGTTCATGTCAATATAATTGAAAATATACAACTGAACTTGTCTGAACAATACACGCTCTCCTCTCTGTAACCTAGAACGATTAAGGTGCTCATGTCAATATAATTGAAAATATACAACTGAACTTGTCTGAACAATACACCTCTCCTCTCTGTAACCTAGAACGAATTAAAGTGCTCATGTCAATATAATATAAAATATACAATCGAACTTGTCTGAATAATACACCTCTCCTCTCTGTAACCTAACCTAAAGTGCGAAGACATTTTGTTAGCCTTTTAAAGAGAGGCTCGCAAGGAGCGACAAGGTAAGAATAGCGGTCAATTCGTTTTGAAACAATTCTGAAAGTTATGGAATAGGAATTTTTACCAAAGTGACCTTCACAAATCTTATACTCTAAAAGTATCTTCCATGAGCGAGTATCTACATACATTTGCAGAAGCTTCTCATATAATTTGTTTTTATAAATCAAAAGTTGCCAGATAAGCAGATGATTTTACACAAATAGAGCGAAAAAAAAATAATTTTCAATTTTAAAGAACAAATTTTGCCCAAAAGGAGAAAATAAGTAATTATTACGATCTAGACGTCAAAACTCGGTAATTTCTCCATATCAATAGCTTAAATGTTTAAAGGCCACTCATGATTGGCAGGGACAAGGGACAGTGACATTGCCCTATCGAGACGGATAATGCCCTAGAGACGGTCTATATACATATGATGATACGCGCCCAAGCCCCCTCTCCACCCAAGTTAGGACCAAGGACGCTCAGGCAATGCTGCTGATGACCCAGCAGAGGGACCTATAGGCTCCCCAAAACCCTCCATCCTTAGCTCACAAGGATGGACTCGAAACCCAGTCTGGCATTCACCAGTCAGGGGCGTTACCACATCGGCCATAACATTAACATTTCTATTGTATCTATTCTTCATCGGATTTCTTGTCTAATCTGACATAATAGAGTATTTCATCAATTAGGATCAAGAAACCAATCTTGAAAATGTTAAATCTTCCATACCTCTAAGATTGGCCCCAATTTGATTATATCTAAAATCATAAAAATAACCTTTGTAAATTCGCTTACTGCATATGTAAATCTTTGTGCCTTTATAATCAGCTTTGTGTAAAAATTACATGGGATTCATTGACGGTGTGTATTATAAACTGCTTTTCACTGTTCTCTCCCTTTACTTAATAAAGGATTATAGCATGACTTAGTTGCTGCAATTATGCCTACAAACCTCCATAAAAAAGCACATCTCAATTTGCATATGCTTTACAGGTACTTTTATTTAAAGGCATACGAAGAAGGGTATTACACCACAAAATAAATCCTAGTTCTATAATTTAAAACTAATCAATCACGACATAGAAGTATGTGGATGTCTAGATAACTAAATTTAAAAAAAAAAAAAGTAGTCAAATACAGTTTCCGTATAAGCATAGGGGGTTTTGTAACTGTGAAATAAACTAGTCTCTTAATTTAGTTATGGAGGATTCTTATGTCTGTTCCATTAAGGTGGACAGAAATTGAGGAGCTCACAAATTCATTAAATAAAGGTCATACAAACCCTTTGCAAATGGAGACCTTTATAACAGCATAAACCGCAAACGCTCTCTGATGGAGGTAGCCTTTGTCAAAGATATAAACGGACAAAGATGACACTACTAGAATCAAGTTTAAATTCCAGTTTTTATACCCTTTCACACTGTAATTCTTTCGTACTAAATATGATATCAAGATCTGATGTAGCCTTATGAAAAATAAGAAAAAAATATCTAAATCATATTGATAAGTTAATAAAACTAATGAATAAATAAATAAATTAATTAAAGGGAAGGTATTTACAATTATGTATAAGAAACTTATTAATTTACAGGATATATCAGTCACATGTTAAATGTCAGTTTAGGTTCGTATGAACACTTTTCCACACTAGAGCATAGAAAGACTTTACTAAGAGGCCCAGAAAATACAAGAGGACACAGGAATCAGAAAGAGACTAAGAAAATTTATAGATAATCTCGAGTAGCCTTTATATTGTGGTTTCTAGTACTCACACTGGAATGTAGTAATATGAGGAAATAATAGTCCTTCCTAACAATGTTATGAATAAAGAGACACAGGCAATTTGATACATTTCTTGAGGGTTGAAAGTTGTTACACTTTACGCTATAAATTGCCAAAAGGGGAAACTTATACAGGAATAACCTTTGACTTATGAGATATCCTAGCTCGTCCCTTCAAAATTATTAATTTCAAACTAACAATTTCTGATTCGTTAAAGACCACGAGAAATAGTGATCTACATTAATGAGATAGAATTGACTGATTACCATTATTACTTA
>NC_090762.1:40931540-40936540 GCF_036898095.1 Palaemon carinicauda | reverse complement strand
ATAGTTTAATTTTTCGATCTACTAGAGTTGTGGTGGCCGATGTGGTAACGTTCCTGATTGGTGAACACCAGACTGGGGTTCGAGTCCCCCTCAATCTCGTTATTTCCTTTGGTCGCTGCAATCTCACCATACTTGTGAGTTCAGGATGGGGGGAGATTTGGGGGAGCCCATAGGTATATCTCCTGAGTCATCAGCAGCAATTGCCTGGCCCTCCTTGGTCCTATAGGTTGGGTGGAGAGGAGGCTTGGGCGCTGATCATATGTATATATAGAGTTAGTCTCTAACGCATTGTCCTGCTTGGTAGGGCAATATAACTGTCCCTTGCCTTCGCCATTCATGAGCGCCCTTTAAACCTTTACTGCGTAAGAATGCCAATGTCTACCTTGCTGTTATCTGGAGAACAACTCTTAACAGTAAGACTGAGGATGGTGACCCAAATTTCCCAGTTCTACAGGAATTTGATGCAGGTATTTTATTGGCCCGGGAAGCTTGAGGGCATGCGTTAATTTCCAATTGAATTATACCCGTGAGTGTATTTGATAGTCCAGGTTAATAACCAAATGTAATTGGCAAACCTAAAACGAAGGGAGAACTATTCTAATAAAATCAAACCATTGTTCTTTAGTCTTGGGTAGTACCATAGCCTCTGTACCATGGTCTTCAACTGTCTTGGGTTGGAGTTCTCTTGCTTAAGGGTACACTTGAACACATTATTTTATCTAATTTCTCTTCCTCTTGTTTTGTTAATGTTCTCATAGTTTATAAAAGAAACACTTATATTAATGTTGTTACCGTTCTCAAAATATTTTATTGTTCCTTCTTTCCTTTCGTTACTGAGTATTTTCCTTGTTGGGGCCCCTGGGCTTATAGCATCCTGCATTTCCAGCTAGGGTTGTAGTTTAGATGGAATAATAATAATAATAATAATAATAATAATAATAATAATACATACATACATACATACATACATACATATACCGAGGCACTTCCCCCAATTTAGGGAGGTAGCCGACATCAAACAAATGAAACACGTTTCCTCTCTATGTTCCTCCCAGCCTGACAAGGGACTCAACCGAGTTCGGTTGGTACTGCTAGGGTGGCACAGCCCTCCCTCCCCCGTTATCCACCACTGATGAAGCTTCATAATGCTGAATCCCCTACTGCTGCTACCTCCGTGGTCATCCAAGGCACCGGAGGAAGCAGCAAGGCCTACCGGAACTGATTCACAACCGCTCACCATTTATTCCTATTTCTAGCACGCTCTCTCGCTTCTCTCACATCTATCCTGCTATCACCCAGAGATTCCTTCACCCCATCCATCTACCCAAACCTTGGCTTTTCTCTTGTACTTCTCCCATCAACTCCTGCATTCATCACCTTCTTTAACAGACAGCCATTTTCCATTCTCTCTACAAGGCCAAACCACCTAAACACACTCATATCCACTCTAGCTGCTAACTTATTTCTCACACCCGTTCTCACCCTCACTACTTCGTTCCTAACCCTATCTACTCGAGATACACCAGCCATACTCGTTAGACACTTCATCTCAAACACATTCAATTTCTGTCTCTCCGTCACTTTCATTCCCCACAACTCCGATCCATACATCACAGTTGGTACAATCACTTTCTCATACAGAACTCTCTTTACATTCATGCCCAACCCTCTATTTTTTACTACTCCCTTAACTGCCCCCAACACTTTGCATCCTTCATTCACTCTCTGACGTACATCTGCTTCCACTCCACCATTTGCTGCAATAACAGACTCCAAGTCCTTAAACTGATCCACCTCCTCAAGTAACTCTCCATTCAACATGACATTCAACCTCGCACCACCTTCCCTTCTCGTGCATCTCATAACCTTACTGTTACCAACATTAACTCTCAACTTCCTTCTCTCACACCCCCTTCCAAATTCTGTCACTAATCGGCCACGCTTCTCTTCCGCATCTGCAACCAGTACAGCATCATCCGCAAACAACAACTGATTTACCTCTCATTCATGGTCATTCTCGTCTACCAGTTTCAATCCTCGACAAAGCACTCGAGTATTCACCTCTCTCACCTCTCCATCAACATACAAGTTAAACAGCCACGGTGACATCACACATTCCTGTCTCAGTCCCACTCTCCCCGGAAACCAATCGCTCACTTCATTTCCTATCCCAACACATGCTTTACGACCTTTGCAGAAACTTTTCACTGCTTGCAACAACCTTCCACCAACTCCATATAACCTCATTACATTCCACATTGCTTCCCTATCAACTCTATCATATGCTTTCTCCAGATCCATAAACGCAACATACACCTCCTTACCTTTTGCTAAAAATTTCTCGCATATAATAACAATAATAATAATAATAATAATAATAACAATAATAATAATAATAATAATAATAATAATAATAATAATAATAATAATAATAATAATAATAATAACGTGCATTTTTCTCTACATACACAAAAACGATTAATCTATGTTCACTTAATATTGTTCATAGGAAGACTTATAATTGATAGTAAAATAACCAAATAAAAAGATAGGGAGAGCCGGGGAATGGACAGAGATGCGTTCAACCAAGGGAAAACAGATGCATTACTGTTCAGATTTAAATGCTATACAATTCTTAGGAAAATTCTGTAGGTTAGTGGTGGACAGTATGACATTAATGACCTTATTTGTTGACCTGCAAATTTACAAAAATGGGTTCAAATTTAATTAGTAAAAAATAAAAGAATAAAAGTAAATAGGTTGACAGATGAATGAATTGATATGTATAAAAGTGTCATGAACTCTCTATAAAGTAGGTCCTGGTAAGGCCTCCTAAGTTAGGGTATCTGAAGAATATGAAGATCATATATATATATATATATATATATATAATATATATATATATATATATATATATATATATATATATATATATATATATATATATATATATGTATATATATACACACACATATATATATATATATAATATATATGTACATACATACATATACATACTTATACATATATATATATATATATATATATATATATATATATATATATATATATATATATATATATATATATATATATATATATATGGCAACACTTATTTTCCCTCATTTCAGTTAGAATTTATCCTATCACCACAAAGAGAATGTAGATACAGGACATATTTCAATCTATTATATTCTGAGTACCCATTTCAGAACTTAACATTCATTGCGATACAACTAACGACAGTCTGCGCTTAACTTCACAATTTTAAGTATGACCCATATTATGTGTCAACTCGTACACACGCATATACTACGCATTTACGTCATGTCGTCAGGCCCTGTCAATTATTCCAGTTCTATCCCTACTCTCGAAAATCCACTCGCAGATTTTATAGATAGTGTTGTAACTTTAAATAAATTGAGTTTCCGAATTTCCTCCGGAAAAAAAAATCGAGTCCTAACATACCCATAAAGATAAAAAATAAAATCCATTTCCCATCATTCATCATCGAACAGACTATTTGAAGATAGGCGGAAGAGAAGGCGACGAACGACCCCAGATACGTAAGGTCGTCGTACTGATAGCAGAGCGAAGGAAGTTCGACCTTAATGAGAGCAGGAGGATACGACGGCATTGCCCCAAGGCCCTGACTTTCCCTGGGAAAGGGCTCACAGTTTTAGCACTTTTGCAGCCCAAGTCACAAAAGCAATAACTCTTATGCATTTTGATGACGGGGCTCTATCGAAAGGATGGGAATCTGCAGGCATTCCACTTTTTCCCTTTTCCGTTACTCTCCATTTCTTTTTTTTCTTCTTTGTCTTTCTTACGATTGCTCCAACGAGTTCTCTCAGTCCCTTCAGGTTCGAGCTCTTCCCACACAGTCTAACTTTTTCTCACTTTCCTGTTTTTTTTTTTTAAACTGTATTTTCATTTCGAAAACGACACGGAGAGAACGCAATGTTTTTTTTTTTTTTTTTTTAGCATTTCTCTTTATTGCAATTATTTTTTCCGAGACGTCTCTCTTTATTTATTGGAATGATTTAGTGTTTCAAAAGATTATTTCCTATTGCAATGATTTTTTTCAGAGACGTTTCTGTTTTTATTGGAACGACTTAGTGTTTCAAAGAATATTTTCTATTGCAATGATTTTCCTTCAAAAGATTTGTAATGATTAAAACGTTTTATTATTACAATTTCATTTCCATACTGAAACATTTATCTCTATAAAACAATTTTTCCTTCCTAAAACGATTTTCCTTCTATCAAAACGTTTTCCCCCATCTGACATTTCATCCTCTTGGACATTGTAACGTTTTTTCCTCTCTCTGCTACATAATCAATAGTCAGATCCCGCCGCCACCCACGTTTTCCAGGCATGGTCCATATCAGGGATTTTGTTATTGGTCATTTTCAGTGTGATAATATATTATCAACTAATGATTTCTATATCAACTGATTAATAATTTTACTTAGCAATTTCTACAGAGAGAGAGAGAGAGAGAGAGAGAGAGAGAGAGAGAGAGAGAGAGAGAGGAGAGAGAGAGAGAGAGAGAGAGATTTACGGTAACGTTAAACTTTCTATTATAAACACTTGCACAGAAAATTAAAGAGAGAGGGATGTTCAAACACTGACATCACGAATGAAGTTTAAGAATATTATATATATATATATATATATATATATATATATATATATATATATATATATATATATATATATATATATATATATATATATATATATAGATAAATAGATAGATAGATAAATAGATAGATAGAGAGATAGATAGATAGATATTGGTGATAAGGTTGCTAAATTAATTAGTTAATAAGTAATGCAAAAGTAAAGAAATGTATCATGCGTAAACTGTGGAAAATAGGTTGAGAAAAAAAGGCGGATGAAATGTTATTTTCTTCTGACTATCCAGAAGCTAAACTATACTATTTTACAGCAGCACTGGCTTTACAGGCCATATACGGGCTGCCTTCACGCAAGA
>NC_090762.1:40921540-40926540 GCF_036898095.1 Palaemon carinicauda | reverse complement strand
CCGATGCTCAATTTTTCTTGTTCATTAACTTTCAAAAAAAATTTGAAAAAGTAAATTAAATCAACACTATGATTCCTAATTAAATCAGCTTTATATCATTATCATCATTACTTGCTAAGCTACAACCTTAGTTGGAAAAGCAGGATGCTATAAGTCCAAGGGATAAATGGTCCGATGAGGAAAGGCAATAGAGTATATGAGAAGTAATGAATAATTGATAAAACCATTATAAGATCAGTAGTAAGGTTGAAATAGATCCGTAAATTATAAACTATGAAGAGAGACATGTCAGCATGTTCAACATAAAAAAAAAACATTCCAAGAAATATGAAATAACTCACTGCACAACAGTGTTCAAAGGTATGGGGTGAGGGCATCGAAAATAAATTGCCCAATTAAAAGAAAAATAATTATCTCCATCAATCCAAAACCGGGCGCCCACCAGCAACCCCCCCCCCTCCAAAATAGAATCGAATTGACGTCTCCGTCCCACGCCCATATCCACCACAGCCGCCCAAAAGACCCGCTGAAAGCCAAACCGCTGAATGGAGGAAACTTCCCAATCAGCGATTTCGACTTTCTTTCATCGGTCCCGCTCAGCTTAGCTCTGAAAACCCGGATGCTGAAGACGCTCCGGGATCGGAATCAATATCGCTCGGACCGGCTTTATCGACACTTCGGCAGGAGACTCTTTGGAAGATCCAATTAACTGACAATCGTCTTTTCCGATATAGCTGAATCATTCGGGGCATCATCATCGCCTCTTCTGAGGATGATATCGAGTTGAGAGAGAGAGAGAGAGAAGAGAGAGAGAGAGAGAGAGAGAGAGAGAGAGAGAGAGAGATATTAGTGTACCCAAGTGCACCGTCAAGCAAGAATATTCTACCTAAAGAAAGTGGAAGACCATGGTACAGAGGCTATAGCACTATCCAAGACTTGAGAACAACGGGCACTTCGTAGAGCTCATACCTTCTCCTCTATCATGTTGTATATCATAAGTTAGGCAATTTCGTCACTAATTGAGAGAGAGAGAGAGAGAGAGAGAGAGAGAGAGGAGAGAGAGAGAGAGAGAGAGAGAGGAGAGAGAGCTTCGATCATTATAAAGTAAATCCATATCAATGAATGAATTTTCGTTCCAATAATCCTCCATCATTTTGATTTTCCTCTTATAAAAGATAATTATTCTTTGGCCAAAAAACAAAATATATTCGAAACTTATTAATTCTTACCGATAAATAATGCTTTATTTGAACTTGCTTTGGACTGTTTATAAATTCATATTTTAAATTCTGTCAATCATTTCTGATTTGACTCCATTCAGAGAAATATTATGTTAGCATCTGCATCTACATTATTTTGAAATTTCTAAAATAAAAAAATATATTGACACAATTTACGTCAGCTTTTCATATAAGAAATATACTTCCAAGGATTATTAAAATATATTGCCAAACAATAAATCCAAATCAAACCAAATAAAACTTTGAATTGCGCCCCCCACCCCACGCCCTTTCTCCCCTATTCACTGCCGCCCAAATACCAGCTGAAAGCCAAACCGCTGAATGGAGGAAACTTCCCAATCAGCGAATTCGACTTTCTCCCATCGGGCCCATCCAGCTTAGCTACATTCTCTGAAAACCCGGATGCTGAAGACGCTCCGGGAACGGAATCAATATCGCTCGGACCGGCTTTATCGACACTTCGGCGAAGACCCTTCCGAAGATCCAATTAACTGACAATCGTCTTTAACGATATAGCTGAATTATTGGGGTCATCATCATCGCCGCCTTTAAGGATCAGAGAGAGAGAGAGAGAGAGAGAGAGAGAGAGAGAGAGAGAGAGAGAGAGAGAGAGACCTAAGTCATTTTAAAATATAATCATAATACTGAGGAAATTTTCGCTTCCGTATCATTGTAATTTTGCATTATTTGTTTTCTAACTTTATAAAGTATAATTTATCTTTATTCTAATTTTCATTCTTGCGTGCTGATAGCGTCTACTTTACTATATGAAGTCTATTAATATTAAGCGAATGTCTTCATAGGAAATTCGTAAAATTTTCCATATAAATCGGGAAAAGCTTTATGAATGCTTTCTACAAATGGCAAGGCTGTCTTCTTCGTATTAGGAGTTAGCGAGTTGTCAAACTTTGTTTTCTTTATTCATTTAATATGCAAAATAGATTGTTCGAGCTTTCCACCCTCTACGTTGCAAGCAGTACTGTATGTTCATATATATATATGTATATATATACATATATATATATATAATATCTATATATACACACACACACATATATATATATATATATATATATATATATATATATATATATATATATATATATATATATGTATATATACATATATATACATATATACATATATATATATATATATATATATATATATATATATATATATGTATATATATACATATACATTTATTTATATACACATATATATATATATATATATATATATATATATATATATATATATATATATATATATATATATATATATATATCCTACGCCTATTGACGCAAAGGGCTTTGGTTAGACTTCGGCAGTAGTCTCTTTCCTAAAACTTTTAATTCAATATTTCTCCATTCATCATCATCTACTTCACGCTTAATAGTCCTCAGTCATGTAGGCCTGGGCCTTCCAACTCTTCTAGTGCCTTGTGGAGTCCAGTTTAACGTTTGGTGAACTAATCTCTCTCTCTCTCTGGTGTGCGAAGAACTTATATATATATATATATATATATATATATATATATATATATATATATATATATATATATATATATATATGTATACGTATACATACATATATATATATATATATATATATATATATATATATATATATATATATATATATATATATATATATATTTCACCTCATACCTCAATCCACCTTAAAGAAAATAGCGACGCATGGCACAACCTTGTTGTTTCTCGGCGTGGTTTCTCAGCAATTAGCCTACTGCATGTCCATTTTCTTGACCTCAGCCGATAAACATTTTACCATCTAAGCACCAAAGCATAATACTTCTTTCTATAATTAATGTAAAAGAGCTGTGAAATTAGTGTAGCGTATCTCCGCTCAAATGGTGCATATCAGTAGGATACACTGTTAAAAATTTGCCATAAAAAACTGTAAAAATCCTGGAATAAATGTTGACAGGGATTTACCGTTTTAAAAACGGATATATTGACGTTAAGGAGTGATATTACGGTCACCAAACCGTAGGGTAAAAATTACGGTTCCCTGTATTTCTGAAAATACGGTTGAGAACCGTATATTTTTACGGAGAATTTCCGATTAAAATTACGGAGTTTTTTAACAGCGGATGTTGCATCAGCCTGTTCCATCAATTTTTTGGAGGAAAAAATCATTCTAATTCCTAAAGCTGAACCCTTTATTAAATGTCAAATTTTGCGTGAAATTGTGTTCTGAAGCCTTTAATCATCTAGATTCGTATCACGGGGTGCTACTTATATAATACTTATAAAAAATTTATACCTAATTACATTACATGGGAACCTCTTTATTGCAAATAATTTCTTTCTATAATTATTTGACTTTTTTCTTTCATGGTTACGTACGTCATTACTCAAGATTATTGCAATAATGAAACTTCCGATTAACATTCAAATTAATTAACTTCGTTATTTACAAATCTAATCATTATAATAAACTTGTCTTAGCGATATTACGAATGACAAGAAGTAAGACCTTTTAATTGGTTAGATGAGCACCAATAATTACGTTTTTATTTAGATATCACTAAGAGATATCTCTACTGGAAAGTGGTTAATGATAATTACGTATAATTAGACGTCTTTATAAATACCTCTGGAATTATTCACGGAGTTCAGTAATCGCACCTTTCAATTATTTCTTACGATTAAGTGAGACCGTTGTTATATCCTTTAAGATTAAAAAAAAAAAAAAAAAAAAAAAAAAAAAAAAAAAAAAAAAAAAAAAAAAAAAAAAAAAAAAAAAAAAAACGTAATTTTAATCGGAAATTCTCCGTAAAAATATACTGTTCTCACCGGTATTTCAATAAAATATAGGCCGTAATTTTACCCTATTTTGTTATTAATTTTTACGGGTTGGTGACCGTAATATCACAACTTAACGTCAATATATCCGTTTTTAAAACGGTAAATTCGTGGCAATATTTATTCCAGGATTTTTTTTTTTTCTTTTTTTTTTTTACGGTAGAAATTTAACAGCGAATGACTTCTGTCGTACAATTTGAGTAACGGAGAAAAACATCTCGACAATTGTCTATACCTTTATTAATTATATTTCTAATAAATACGGTAAAAGTAAATTATTAAATACAATTTTTTTCTTGATTGAATATTCTATCTTATTTCTCTTCCTCTTTTTTTTTTTGGGGGGGGGGGGTTATAGTTTATGAATGAAAGATTAGTTTAATGTTACTATTCTTAAAATATTTCATTTTAATTGTTCATCACTTCCCCTGTGGTTTGCTTATTTCTCTGTTTCCTTTCCTCACTGGGGTATTTTTCCCTTTTGGAGCCCTTCGGCTTATAACATATCACTTTTACAACTAGGGTTGTAGCTTAGCTTGTAATAATAATAATAATAATAATAATAATAATAATAATAATAGCTTAGCTTGTAATAATAATAATAATAATCCACGCAAGGTTTATTCCCATTTATCAATTACCCTCACAAATAATTGCGCCCCTATTCACTTATATTAATAATAATAGCCTAACTTGTAATAATAATAATAATAATAATAATAATAATAATAATAATAATAATAATAATAATAATAATAATAAATAAATAAATAAATAAATAAAAATCTGCGCAGGGTTTATTCCCATTTATCAATTACCCTCACAAATAATCGTGCCCCTATTCACTTATATTAATAATAATAGCCTAACTTGTAATAATAATAATAATAATAATAATAATAATAATAATAATAAAAAAAAAATAAAT
>NC_090762.1:40896540-40916540 GCF_036898095.1 Palaemon carinicauda | reverse complement strand
TAAAATAACCAAATCTAGGAGGCGTTCCAAGTTATCGCATTTTAATTATATAGATGAAAAACCCAAAAGTAAAATATTACTACTACTACCATTTTTGTTCTTATTTGCAAAGACAGCAAGGTCGGTCTAAGCTGTAGAGATCAAAATAACCAAATCTAGGAGGCGTTCCAAGTTATCGCATTTTAATTATATAGATGAAAAACCCAAAAGTAAAATATTACTACTACTACTACCATTTTTGTTCTTATTTGCAAAGACAGCAAGGTCGGTCTAAGCTGTAGAGATTAAAATAACCAAATCTAGGAAGCATCCCAATTTCTGGCATCAATATAAAAAAAAAAATACAAAAAATTACTACTAACACTACTTATAATCATCATCATCATCATCATCCTCATAATGAAATAACAAGACATGAGCAAAACACAAAAAGAGCAACAAAGAAGATAATGATGAAAAATGACAAGAACAAAATCTAAGTATGACTTATATTATTATTATCACTTTCTAAGCTACAACCCTAGTTGGAAAAGCATGATGCTTTAAGCTCAGGAGTTCCAACAGGGAAAATATCCCAGTGAGGAAAAGAAACTAGGAAAAAGTATTAAAGTATTTTGAGAAGAGTAACATCAAAATAAATATTGCCGATATAAACTATAAAAACTTCAACAAAACAAAAAGAAGAGAAATAAGCCAGTATAATGTGCCCGAGTGTACCCTCAAGCAAGAGATCTGTAACCCAAGACAGTGGAAGACGCTGGTACAGAGGCTATGGCACTACCCAAGACTAGAGAACAATTTGATTTTGTCTGTTGATGTTTCGGTCACGCAACTGCATCAGCAAACGAAACTTCCTTATTATCAAAAAAAAAAAAAAAAAAAAAAAAAAAAAAAAAAAAAAAAAAAAAAAAAAAAAAATTACATTACATTGGTTAACATAGTTTCCGTTATGATCAAAAGTCTTATCTATGTAGTTACATCCAGAAAGTTATTCGGCAAATAGAAAGGAGAGAAAATATGAATATTAAAGTTTTTTATAATCTATATGGGAATTATTTATTTTAATATCATTACTGTTCTCAAAATATTTTTTTCCTTATTTCCTTTCTTCATTGGGCTATTTTTTTCTGTTGGGGCCTTGGCTTACAGCATCCTGCTTTTCCAACTAGGGTTGTAGCTTAGCAAGTCATAATAATAATAATTAAAATAATAAAATAATAATAATAATAATAATAATAATAATAATAATGATAATAATAATGATAATAATGATAATGATGATATCAATAATTATAATGAAAATGATAATAATAATAATGATAACGATAATAATAATAATAATAACAACAACAACAATAATAATAATAATAATAATAATAATAATAATAATAATAATAGCATAAAGTTTCATCAAAATTAGTTTATTCAGTCCCAAAAAATTTATTATTCTAAGCAACCATTCACTCACCAAAACGCTAATGCTTCCAAAATTCAGATTAAACACGCAAAAGAACATCCAAATAACTAAATTGTCAAGCTTTGGCAGAAGAGATCCAAGAATTAAAGATGTAATGTAATGTAATCAGTAAACATAGAATGCAATTAAGGGACACGGAAAAAAAAAAAAACACACACACACACACACGTTCCCAGATGTTCCCATATCAGTAAGACAGGAGGGAAAAAACGAATGGAAAAATTTTAATACTTTCAAAATTCAGATAAAACACAAAAAAGAACGTTCAATTCATTACTAAACTGTCAACCTTTGGCCGAAGAGGTTCAAGCTTTAATGATGTACTAGTCGGGGGGGGGGGGGGGTATTTTTATTTTTGGAGGGGGGGGGGGTTTGGGGGGGGAGAAAAAAAAAGTCCCAAGACAGAAAAAAAACGAAAGGAAAGAAGTCAATACTTTCAAAATATACATTAAACACGCAAAAGAACGTTCAATTCATTAGAACTGTCAATTTTTGGCCGAAGGGGTTCAAGAATTAAAGATGTACTAGTCGACTAAATCCACCAGTAAACGTAAAATATCAATAAACTACACGGAAAGCAAAAAAAAAGTTCCCAAGACGGAAAAAAAAATGAAAGGAAAGAAGTCAATACTTTCAAAATATAGATTAACCACGCAAAAGAACATTCAATTCATTAGTACGCTGTCAATGTTTGTCCGAAGAGGTTCAAAAATTAAAGATGTACTAGTCGACTGAATCCACCACTAATCATAAAACACAAATAAAGGACACGGGAAAAAAAAAACACTATCCCCCAAAAATATCACCAGTTCCCAAAAGTTCCCTACCAATACGACAGGAGGGAAAAAAACCAAAAGGAAAAATGGGGAGGAAGATCATCCTAACATCATCAGAGATAGATTGGCCATTTCTCGACGATCACCGCAAAGAAAACATACATCAGAAGTTTCGAATCCTGTCATCAAGGTCTTTAAGTCGCCAAAATGAGGAATAGCTTTTTTATATATATGCATTCACGTCGAGATCACTTTTACATTTGGTAAAGGAAAAAACCGGCGCACACATAGAGAAAGGAGGAGAGAAAAAGCTGAATACGAGAAAAAAAAAAGTTGAATGAAATCGACGAAGAGCTCTTCCTTCTTTTGCCAAACTTTCTCAAACGCTCTTCCATTTTACGGCAAAAAAATCCAAGTCAGCTGTATTCAGAAGTGCGCCAAAATTCTACTTGAAAGACCTATCAATTTAGGGATTTTATCTTTTCAATGAATATCGGACTTAATTTCAATATTTTTCCCATGAAGTCCAGGTCTTCTTCTAGAGATAATCGGAGTAAAAGGCAACCTTTGCTCTTCAGGAAGAAGAAGAAGAAGAAGAAGAAGAAGAAGACAGAGGCCGCACCGCCAACATCAGCATGTGTTAGTCGAACGAATATAAGGTCAACATGTCTGCTTTCTTAATAGGTTGAACTTTTGCTCAAGTTCAACATCGAGACTTCTTAGTGAGCGAGTGAAGCACTTTCAGAAACATGATTGCTTAAATACTGTATATAGAACTCTTCACACCTATAGGGAATGTATTTTTTTTTTAAATACATCTTGACGTTTATTTTTTTATCGTTGCCACATTACTCACATAGGCCTACACACATACATGGCAAAGGAGACACATGATTGAGAAGACTTCAGTGAAACTTATACAATTTTTCTCGAACAATGTGCGTATGAAATGTGAAATATAGTTTTCTTGTTTTGCGTTACTCAAAATGTATATTCTAAAATATTCAAGTATTTTGGATAGTATTAGATGTATCAATTTGTACCGGAGCCTAGATGACTATGCAATACCGACACGCATCTAATATTAAAGAGTTTGGAAAGAAACCCGAAAGGAGCTATAGCAGAGAGGAAAAATTGATTGCATCTTTAACGAGAATCCACCGGGTGAGATAAATGCATATTTAGTAACGTGCTTTTATTAAAAAGAAAAAAAAATATGAACACAAACAAAAATATCACATATACAGACAAACACAGACTCAAAAACTGTTCTTAATGATTCACCTATTCTATTACCACGGAGTACTTCTATCCACACGTAAGGCCATCACTCAGCTTATTCTGTAGAGATGTTCAATTGCTATTTTCCAACATGGTAAGAGTGAGATTGTTTACCTATGGTAAGCAGCTGTAGTAGCACAAACACACTGATATCGAACCAAACTTTATAGTTTATACAGAATATATTTATTTTAATGTTGTTACTGTTCTTAAAATATATTTTTTCTTGCTTTCTTCCCTTAATGGGGTATTTTCCTTGTTGGAGCCCCTGGGCTTGTAGCATCCTGCTTTATCAACTAGGGTTATAGCTTGTCAATGAATAATAATAATAATAATAATAATAATAATAATAATAATAACGTAGATAGTGTAATAGCCTCTGTACTACACCCCTCCACTCTCTGAAATGAAGGCCTTCCATTCTTAATATTAAGAAGTTTTCTCCTTTCAAAGAACACTAAAGTACATTTTCTCCACCTCTCCTCGCCTTCTTTTCACGTCTTGGTCAGGCTAACTAGAATGGCCAAGGATACCTGATGGTTTATAAAAAGGTTGCCTTTTCTTTATATTTGTCTCTATCAACGTTCTTTCCTCAGTCGTAGTGGGTATCCTGGTGGATAAGGTGTGACTGTTACACCATGTTAAACAGTTCTTTAGGTTTAGTATATTCTTTAGGTGTAGTAGCCAAGATGTGGGATTATATTAGAAGTAAGAGTAAGACCTTCAAATAAATGCCCGGAAATATATCCAAAATATATTTTTTTTTCTATTTCTTAAAGAAAGAGTGGGTTCCTATAGTAATTTTTTTTATTGAGGTAGATTTGCACCGACTCGCAGCGATGCCCTTTTAGCTCGAAAAGGTTTCCTGATCGCTGATTGGTTGGACAAGATAATTCTAACCAATCAGCGATCAGGAAATTTTTCCGAGCTAAAAGGGCACAGCTGCGAGTCGGTGCAAATGCGCCTCATTAAAAGAAATTGGCTATAGTTCAAATACCAACAACCGGACTGATTACAAGAAACAAAGATCACGATTGAAAAATCCTTTTAGTATAGAGGTTTCTTTGATCTCAACAACATTAAAAGACAGTTGCAAGGATGAAATTCCCCCGACCTTCTTGATTCAAAGTCTTTTTCTCTCTCGTAAACCTATAATTATCCTTCTCCTTCACTGTATTTACTGCCTTTTACGTTACACCGATAATCTGCTTATTCCCTCTTCGTATTTTGTTTTCTCCCCCTTCCATTCTCCTACAAAACATTCTCCTTTCTTTACTTCACCCGGCTTAGTGTTTGCTACACATTCCTACATCCGTGATCAAATTGAATTGGTTATTTATTCACCCATAAAATCCCTTAAATTCACTGGAGCCTTCTTGCGACCTCCGGACCGTGTTGAATTGGATATGAGAAGAAACTGGAATTCTTATTCTCCTCTTCGAAAAGACTTTTATTTTTTATTTTTTATTTTTACCTCGGTCTCTTATTTTCTCCCATTTTATTCATTCTTATCTTTCTATGATGCGTACGGCGTCATATGGCCTTCATGATCGTCGACATTGATCCTGAATGAACTGTTCCAGAGCCAAATGGAATGCTGATAAATGTTTTCGATGACTACTTATTTGCAATGAATCTTTCAAAGGAATTTTATTCCCATCGACCCTCTGAAAAATAATATTTCTACGTTTATAAAAAAAAAAAAAAAACTAAAAAAGAATGAGACTTCTTATTTGCAATGAATCTTTCAAAAGAATTTTATTCCCTTCGACCCTCAGAAAATAATATTTCTAGGTTTATAAATAAATAAACTAAAAAAAAATGAGACTACTTCTTATTTGCATTGAATCTTTCAAAGAATTTTATTCTCTTCGAATCTCTGAAAATAATATTTCTACGTTTAAAAAATGAATAACTAAAAAAGAATGAGACTACTACTTATTTGCATTGAATCTTTCAAAGAATTTATTCCCTTCGACCCTCTGAAAATAATATTTCTACGACTATAAAAAAAAGAAATAACTAAAAAAGAATGCTTTTCATTAAAAAAATTTCAAATCACATAGCTATGATAAGCATAAAATTAAGAGTTCTACATAACCTTACCTGAAAAATAATATTTCTACGTTTATGAAAATAAAAAATAACTAAAAAAGAATATTTCCAATCACATAGTTATGATAAGCATAACATTAACAGTTCAACATAACTTTCCCTAAAGCAAGTACCATTTATTTGAACGTCATATATAAAAAGAAAATAATCATTTAAGGAAAAAAAGTACTACCGTAAGCCACAAGAACTTTTAAAATTTTGCTCGAACCATTCAAGCGAATTCTTTCCTTTTCATCCCTACGTACTCGATCATGGGCACTGACTCATAGGTAACAACATGATACAGGGGAAAGACTCGCTGCCATTAGATAAGACGGAGTTGGCCCTTTTATAAGAAGTCCCCCTCCTACAGGATTGTGACTACATTAGACTACGAGCGACTGGAATATAAGGGAATATAATGTCAGGGATATATATAAAGGGATTAACCATTTTACATCCATTAGAATCTTCGGCAGAAAATGGGTATTTCTTTAACCGTGATTCTCTTTATAATATATAAAATGTTAACGTAATGGTTAATAACAACTGTATACTTATGTATGAACAAAATACCACAATATATATGAAATAATTGTGAGCCAAATCACATTCATGGAAGAGAAGCGAAAACATTGATTACGACTAACAAATAATGTGGAAGTTGTTTATGTCAATGGTGTGAATAAAAATTCTCTGTATACTTTATATGTATGTATATATATATATATATATATATATATATATATATATATATATATATATATATATATATACATATACATATAAACATACATACACACATACATATACAGTGTGTATATAGATATATATATTTTATATACACATACAGACATATATATATAAATATATATATACATATACAGTATATATATACACATATATATACTGTATATATATAATTATATATATAATTATATAAATATATACATATATATATATATATATATATATATATATATATATATATATGTGTGTGTGTGTGTATGTATGTATGTATGTTTATATGTATGTTTATATATATATATATATATATATATATATATATATATATATATATATATATATATATATATGTGTGTGTGTGTGTGTGTGTGTGTGTGTGTATGTGTATGTATGTATGTTTATATGTTTATATGTATGTGCACATATACATACACAAATATATATATATATATATATATATATATATATATATATATATATATATATATATATATATATATATATATATATATATATATATATATATAGGGTATTTTTAGAAAGTAATATGTTTGGTCAATTATTCATGGTGAAAAAGAAGTATGGAGACAAAATACAAATGGAAGCAAAGTAATTTGAAACTGATAACATGAGGTGTTAGGGTATAAACAAGTGATAAAATGGCTAGTGCAGGAAAAAGTCTACATAAGAAAGTTTTGAAAGACTTTATCTGTATCAGTATTAAAGCTGTAAAGTCGTAAATCGGTATAAGCATTTCAATATAGAAAACACGTGGATGAGTAAATACGTGAAATTATAGAAATACAAACAAAATAAGAAAATATACTATGAAATTATTCCTGTGAATTTGCTCAATAAGAAAGCAAGAGAGTATTTATAAACAGTTTGAACATTATAAGTTTCTCAGATCAAATCACGAGATTAGTATGATGATTCCATAATTTGATCAGCTAGAACAAAACCATATAATTGAATACATTATCTAACCAACAACACCCCCACCCCACCCCCACCCCCACCACAAGAAAACCCACGCTTGTCAGAATAACCTGCAAAACCTAGTACTTTTCAGTAATGTTATATTGTGAAGATTTGAAAGTAAAAGGTAAATCTGAAACCTTATGTATGAAATGTACTACCAGTTAATAATCAAATGAGGATAACAGATATCAATAATGAACTGCACAAGAACTTCTTTTTAGATAAGGATGCAAATCATCTCAAAAGAGAAAGCCGGGAAATAATATTCCTGATATAGAGAGTACTAAGCCTTTACCAATTTTATCCGACAATTTTTTTTTTTTTTTTAGTCATTGAGTTGTACGAGTCGCACTATCTATGGTGGTGTACTTATAAATTTCATCACCATTATCATTAAGATTGTTTTTAAATATAAGACCTTTTTTATTGCTCTCAACTAATATTCTGTTTGAAGATATTGGACAAAATACTGGATCAGTGTGTCCTTGACTTCGCCAGTGTAGTCTAATGCACTGCAATATTCGTGTATTGCATGGGAATATTGGAAACCTTTCATTGCCTCCACACAGTATGATATTTTATTATGGTCGCGAACTTTGGCTCCTCAAATGAGGCACTCGCCTGAGCTCCTTATTCCAGGATTTAGGAAACGAGCTCCTTATTCCAGGATTTAAGAAACCAATAATTTTTAAACGGGATGCTATTCCTAGTGCAAGGGAATAGCGATGTAAATTAGGACAAAGTACCCTGCTTCTCAAAAGTCCTGCTATGAATGTGGATGATATAAGATTCAGGTAATAATAGTTTGTTGCAAGCATAACAACTTCTGTGTTCCATTTTTAGAATCCGGACTTGTATTATTGTACCTTCGATTGTCTTCTTACCATTACGGCTAAGTTACAAGGTGATAGAGAGGTCTCTTTTGCGCTTGTTAGTGATTCCAACGCTCGTCATACGGAATTCTGTTTCGCCTACTGATTGCCATGATTTAAGAGCTTTGGACTTATACCTTGGCAAGAATATTGTGTGGTCTTTATTCTCTCCAATGCTCTTCTCACACACTCGCCACAATACTACTATGCATTTCAGTCAAAAAATAGTGTGTTTTTCTTTAATATCTCCCATGCTAATTACTTGATCAGAATGGTACTTTGACACAGCACCCTATTGACCTCTCCCCAATTTTCTATACTACAATGCATTTCCAAATCTCGTTAATCAAGGGGTTTACTCTTGTACTAATAAAGCTTAATCTAAGTGAATCGAGTAGGTAGGTAAAGCCATTCGACTACCTACACTCCCCAGTCCCTCCCCTCTACTTCTCCCTATTTCATGACCATCCTCCTATCCCTAGTCTCTCTAGTGTCGATAACTCTACCTTTTCTGCAACCTGTTATATTAGTTGGTACTTGATAGTATTGATATGTCGGATTCTTGTTATAATTCTTATTAACATTTCATGATATTGTTGTATTTCGTTCGGGTGTATAAAAGTTTATAAACTTTAGCCTATTTATCAAACTTTCAAGTGCAGTATGAGTATAAAACGTCTGATGATGCTGGAGGTTTTTAAAAGAGGTTCACCCGTAATTCAGTGAACAGAAGCATATACAATACATCAGAGGCCGTTGTATTAACGCCTTCCTCGAACGCCTTTTCTTAGGGGTATCACTTCATATATAAAAAAATCATTACTTTGTACAAAGTCAAATATATATTTCTGTAGACATACTTTTTTTTTTTTTTTTAAATTGCCTTCTGAGATCCTTGATAGGAGAGGCCTTAACCAATCAATCAATCAGATCAGAATAACTGGCGATCGCTGCTAATGTAGAGCGTCTACGCTAAAACCTCCTACGTGGGCCATCGCAAACTCTACCTTATTGAACCTAATTCGTCTACGAAATAGAGACGGAATTACCCTGCTTTCTCTGCCTGACATGTCCTCCAGTCACCTCTAAAGGTGGGTGACTTCGTCGACGCATTATACATGATCCAATACTCATGATCGCCTTCAGAAAAGATATAGTAACCGTTTCCAGTTTTTTTTTTTTTTTTTTTTTTTGGGGGGGGGGGTGGTGTAATTTTCCCGTCCCCGATAAAAACAAGATAACAAGAACTAGAGAGGGGAAAAAGGATAATATTGGAGATGAGAAGGAATTCTGTTACTGATTCTTATCCACATTATTTTTGTGCTGATAAGACAGTTTTTTCTTATCTTTCTTCTTTGCTACTCTTTCAAAACTTCTGGCGCGGAAACATACAGATCTAGCTTCATATCTACTACCATTTTATTATTATCAACGTTGTTTTCAATAAGGATATTTTTATTACTACAACTACAATTGTTGTTACCATTACTGTATCTTTATCGCATCTTAAAATATAATGAACAAAGTAATGAAGAATGTGAAAACTAAATATGAAATATAAACCAACCACTACAAGTCTTTAACAATGTCAAAAAATCATGATAAGAATATTTTTCAACAATATGGTTGTTGTTATATATATATATACATATATTATTTTTTTTTTTGTTTTTTGCTCGGCAAATAAAATCCTTTTCGGCCGTGTACGAAGGCTACTATTATATGCAACTTACTTATAGCTGGAGCCAGGGCATTTTTCTACCCATCAACGTTAATACTTATGTACCAAGAAAATATTTACCTTGGCGGCTAAACCACTTACTAGCGTACATCAAATACATTACCCCAAAAGTTAAGTGAGTCTCCAAAGAGTCTTCCATCTTTTTATATTTATATTTTCTCTCTATCTCCCTCTCTTGTGGATTTGGAAAAGCTTTGGGTACCTAACGGAAACTTATACCACTTTCCAAGGGAAGTTTATTTGGAATGAGAACAAGGACTAGGGGAAAAAATAACGGAACACACATTTACCGTCATTTTTTTTCCCCTGAAGGAGAGATAGTCCAAGAAAAGGGAGACAGTCATCGCCAGGAACTTGTATGGTGACTGGGGAGTGGCATACAAGAACAGAGAAAAAAAAGACAAAAAAAGAGAGAAAATACAATATTGATACCTTTTTTATTGGTAATCATAGCCCCCTCGAATGCCTAAAAAGAGTATGAAAAAGGGATATGAATGTGTCTAACAAAAAATATACACAGCAGTGTATGAATATATATATATATATATATATATATATATATATATATATATATATATATATATATATATATATATATATATACACACACACACACACATATTATATGTATATACACATAAATATAAATATATATATATATATATATATATATATATATATATATATATATATTATATATATATATATATATATATATATATATAATATATATATATATCTACACACACACATATATGTATACACACACACACACACACACACACACACATATATATATATAAATATATATATATATATATATATATATATATATATATATATATATATATATACATGTATATTTATTACGCCAAAGCATAATAAGCCATAGAAGGATAACTCATGAAAACACGCCCCGTAAAAGAATGCAATTACCGTAAACCAAACAATCATTTCAATAAAAAAAAAAAAAAAAAAAAAAAAAAGATGCTTTACATTCCGCCACTTCTGAGGATTACTTTCCGAAGAGCGAGCAACAACTGGTAACAACTAAATATCAAAAACAAGGAATGAAAAGCCCCAGACATTATGTCCGTCTAAAGGCGCCTTAATTACATTTATAACATATCATAATTCTCGCTTGGCATAAGCGAGTCTCGGCTTTTTCCTACATCGACCTTTTTTTTCTTATTATTATCATCATTTATTATCTTTCTGGTGGCATCCAAATAATCATAATTGCTTTCCTAAGTACGTTGATGCGGATAATTATGCGCATATGAAATTATTTGATACAGCTAATTCAGACGAAATTAGCTACTCATTGAAGTAAAATGTGGGGCGGGCGAGATTGGCTGCGGAGTAACGGGAAATAACAGTTTAATTAAAATGTTTGGGAAGTGGTTAAAGGAGAACTGTCCATCGCTCCATGATAGGCCGAGAAGTGCTAACCCCTGTTGGGATTCTTGAACTTAATTGGGATGCGAGATTTAGTGCTCCAAAAGCAAACTTATTAAGGGGATTCGTGTGTTTATATTCAGGATATTCCGCTGGTGCTTTAGAGTGTGCAAATATATTCCAATCATCATCATCATCATCCTCTCCTCCAACGCATATTGACGCAAAGGGCCTCGGTTAGATCTCGCCAGTCATCTCTATCTTCAGCTTTTAATTCAAAACTTCTCCATTCACCATTTCCTACTTCACGCTTCATAGTCCTCGGTCATGTACGCCTGGGTCTTTCAACTCTTCTAGTGCCTTGTGTAGCCCAGTTGAAAGTTTGATGAACTAGCCTCTCTTTCTCTTGGGGAGAGCGAAGAGCATGCCCAAACCATCTCCATCTACCCCTCACCATGATCTCATCCACATATGGCAATCGAGTAATCTCTCTTATAGTTTTATTTCTAATCCTCTCCCGCAATTCAAGTCCCAATATTCTTCTGAGGGCTTTGATCTCAAGTCTACAAAATATGTTCGATATTGTTTCATTGTTATAACACGACTCATGTCCATACAGTAACACAGATCTCACTAAACTGATATATAACCTGATTTTTATAAGTAATTTCAGGCAATTTTATTTCCAAATTTTACTTCACCTACCCATTGTCTGATTTGCTTTTTTGAATCTTTCATTAAACTCAAATTCTAAAGATCCTCCTTTAGAGATCATAGTTCCTGAATATTTAAATCATTGCACCCCATTAATCTTTTATCCTTTCAATGATATTTCATCTTCCATTGCATATTCCATTCTTATCATCTCTGTCTTTCTTCTATTTACCTTGAGCCAAACATCATGTGATAATTCATGTATTCTAGTAAGCAAGCTTTGTAAGTCCTGTGGTGTTCTGCTAATAAGGAAAGCGTCATAAACATTCTCTTGGTCCGCTAATTTCTTATTACCAATCCAGTCCAGTCTTTCTCTACCATCCCCAAGTGTTCTATGCATTACAAAATCCACGAGGAGGATAAACAATATAGGTATTATTATTATCATTATTATTATTAAATGCTAAGCTACAAGCCTAGTTGGAAAAGAAGGATGCTATAAGCCCAGGGGCCCCAACAGGGAAAATAGCCCAGTGAGGAAAGGAAATTAGGAAAAATAAAATATTCTAAGAATAGTAACATTAAAATAAATATGTCCTAAATAAACTATAAAAACTTCAAAAAAATAAGAGGAAGCAAAACTAGATAGAACAGTGTGCCCGAGTGTCCCCTCAAGCAAGAGAACTCTAACCCAAGACAGTGGAAGACCATGGTACAGAGGCTATGGCACTACCCAAGACTAGGGAACAATGGGGATATTTTGGAGTGTCCTTTTCCGAGAAGAGCTGCTTACCGTAGTTGAAGAGTCTCTTCTACCCTTACCAAGAGGAAAGAAGCCACAGAACAATTACAGTGCATTAGTTAACCCCTTGGGTGAAGAAGAATTGCTTGGCAATCTCAGTGTTGTCAGATGTATGAGGACAGAGGAGAATCTGTAAAGAATAGGCCAGACTATTCAGTGTCTGTGTAGGCAAAGGGAAAGAACCGTAACCAGAAAGAAGGGTCCTATGTAGTACTGTCTGGCCAGTTAAAAGACCCCATAACTCTCTAGCGGTAGTATCTCAACGGGCGGCCGGTGCCTAGGCCAACCTACTACCTAAAGAAGCAACACATTCCTCTCTCCACAGTTCACTGTAAATTCATTTAATAGGACTCCACTAAAATGAACTTTGCATCTGGTATGCTCATGAAGAGACTTAATCAAATTTACATATCTACGAGGAGCTCCATAATAACGCAGGGCTCTCCACAAAATTGGCAGGTGCACACTAACAAAGGCTTTTTCATAGTCTACATATGCCATCAAAAGCGGATTTCTAGTTTTTACACATTTCTGTACAAGTCTGAAAATAAAAATTTGGTCAGTACAATTCTACCTTTTTGAAATCCTGCTTGTTCATCTCTCATCTTTTCATCAATCTTTCTTGTCTCTTTAGAATAAGCATACTGTATATTTTCATGACAACTGCCGTAAGTGTGATGCCTCTGTAAATTTTGCAATCAGTCAGATCTTTTTTTACATTTTCACCAACACTTCTAGCTACCATTCATCAGGTTTTGCCTCTTCGCGCCACATAAATAATCTTGAAAATATTCTGGTAGTCACTTCATTTTTGGCCAATATCATCTCAGCAATTATTCCATAGTATCCAGGGGCTTTTCATCTTTTTAGTTTCTTTAATGATAGCTTCGACCTCAACCACACTGAATTCATTCATGGGCACATCAAGGGCACAATCAAATTATTCCCCTCATATCTCCTATACATGACCTAACTAAAGTGTTTTATCCAACGCTGCCTTTCATCTTCTGTTGTTATAACAGATCCGTCTCTCCTTTTGGTGGGTATATGCTTCTTCCTCTTTGCCCAGCAGAGATTTCATTAATAAATCTATGACCGATTCTTACACCATAGCTTGGTCAGCCTCATCTGCTTTCCTGTATAAATATTCTTTCCAGTCATTCCTGGCTTTTCTCTTGACCTCACTATCAATACTGGAATACTTAGCAGGCTCTACATGATAATTTTCATTACTTCCTCGAAAACTTTCAACAATCAATTTCTGACTTTGTCACCTTTTTCTAGTATCCTAATTATCATTTGATATCCATGGTTTTCTCCCTGTAACTGCATGTCCCAAAACTTAACTACCAACAGACTGACATATTTTCTTAATATCATACCATTCTTCACTAATTGTCTGCTCTTCATCTCTCAAAATCTCTGACTGCAAATGGATTCCTTACATTCAATTGGAAATGTTTCTCTATGCTCATCTTCCAGTCTTGGGTAGTGCCATATCCTTTGTACCATGGTTTTCCATTTTCTTGGGTTAGAGTTCTCTTGCTTGAGGGTACATTCGGGCACACCATTCTATCTAATTTCTCTTCCTCTAAGCTTTTTATAGTTTATATAGGGAATATTTATTTCAATGTTGCTACTGTTCTCAAAATATTTTATTTTTTACTTGTTTCCTTTCCTTTCTGGCTTACTTTCGTTGATGTAGCTCCTGGGTTTATAACATCCTGCTTTCCCAACAATAGATTAGCAAGTAATAATAATAATAATTATAATAACAATAATAATAATAATGATAATTATTATTATTATTATTATTATTATTATTATTATTATTATTATTATTATTATTATTATTATTACATGCATATAACGTGGTGGATGGTTCAACTTTCGATTCATGCTTCTGAGTCAGTTTTCCTCTACTTTGGCAATATGCTTCCAATTTATATCTTGTCGGATTAAAACCTCTTTACAATTCGATATCCCAGAGGGACTGATGGAGGAACGTTCAACTAAATGTCATTATCAATCCTAAGCTGAGAGAGACAGAGAGAGAGAGAGAGAGAGAGAGAGAGAGAGAGAGAGAGAGAGAGAGAGAGAGAGAGAGAGAGAGAGAGAGAGAGAGAAATTCACCCAAAATTACGAGAGAGAGAGAGAGAGAGAGAGAGAGAGAGAGAGAGAGAGAGAGAGAGAGAGAGAGAGAGAGAGAGAGAGAGAGCGAATATACCCAAATATTTTGCGGCTAAACAAGGGCGTTTACGAGAGAGAGAGAGAGAGAGAGAGAGAGAGAGAGAGAGAGAGAGAGAGAGAGACTTAGGAAGTAAAGAAAGGAATTTAATATCGGAGGAATTGATAGAATCCCTCTCCAAAATAATGAGGATTATAGGAATTTGAGATAAGCAAGATATTAACACTGGTGATATCGGCCGTGACAAAACCACCGCCAGGAACATGATTTTCACTTTTTTTTTTTTTGTGTAGCAATGACGTCATGTTGATGTTTCTTAGCATAATTAAAAAAAAAATTCTATATAGCTATATGAATAGATGACGTATCAAGTGCAACATTTGCCTTTATTTAGATGTAAAATGGTTTTATCATCGAGTAACTCAGTTCTTCTCACAAGAGAACACTTTTGAACTTGCAATAACTTTCTGCCACAATATGTGGCTTCATTTTTGAACTTGTATTATGGAGAGAACATTTTTTAACCTGAAGTAACTTGCTGTCAAAATATATGGCATCACTTTTGAACTTATATTTCTGGAAAAATTTTGAACCTGCAATAACTTTCTGTCAAAATATATGGCATCACTTTTGAACTTACATTTTTGGAAAAATTTTGAACCTGCAGTAACTTTCTGTCAAAGTATGTGGAATCACTTTTGAGCTTGTATTATGGGGAAAACCTTTATGAGCCTCCAGTAACTTGCTATCAAAATATTTGGCATCACTTTTGAACTTGTACTTTAGGAACAACTTTGAACCTGCAGTAACTCTTTGTCAAAATATGTGGCATCAATTTTGAACTAGTATTTTGGGAACAACTTTGAACCTGCTGTAACATTCTGTCAAAATATGTGGCATCACGTTTGAGCTTGTATTATGGGGAAAACATTCTTGAGTTTGCAGTAACTTACTATCAGAATATGTGGCATCACAATTGAACTTGTACTTTGGGAAAATTTTGAACCAGCAGTAACTTTCTGTCAAAATATGTGGCATCACCTTTCAACTTTTATTTTGGGAACAACTTTGAACCTACAGTAACTTTCTGTCAAAATATGTTGCATCACTTTTGAGCTTGTATTTGAGAACAACTTTGAACCTACAGTAACTTTCTGTCAAAATATGTGGCATCACTTTTGAACTTGTATTTGGGAAAAACTTTGAGCCTGCAGTAGCTTTCTGTCAACTTGTATTTTGGGAACACCTTTGAACCTGCAGTAACTTTCTGTCGAAATACGTGGCATCACTTTTGAACTTGTATTTTGGGAACAACTTTGAACCTGCAGTAACTTTCTGTCAAAATATGTGGCATCACTTTTGAATTTGTATTTTGGAACAATTTTGAACCTGCAGTAACTTTCTGTCAAAATATGTGGCATCACTTTTGAACTTGTATTTTGGGAACAACTTTGAATCTGCAGTAACTTTTTGTCAAAATATGTGGCATCACTTTTGAACTTGTATTTTGGGAACAACTTTGAATCTGCAGTAACTTTCTGTCAAATATGTGGCATCACCTTTGAACTTGTATTTTGGGAACAACTTTGAACCTGGAGTAACTTTCTGTCAAAATATGTGGCATCAGTTTTGAACTTGTATCTTGGGAACAACTTTGAATCTGCAGTAACTTTTTGTCAAAATATGTGGCATCACTTTTGAACTTGTATTTTGGGAACAACTTTGAATCTGCAGTAACTTTCTGTCAAAATATGTGGCATCACCTTTGAACTTGTATTTTGGGAACAACTTTGAACCTGCAGTAACTTTCTGTCAAAATATGTGGCATCACTTTTGAACTTGTATTTTTGGGAACAACTTTGAACCTGCAGCAACTTTCTGTCAAAATATGTGGCATCACTTTTGAACTTGTATTTTGGGAACAACTTTGAACCTGCAGCAACTTTCTGTCAAAATATGTGGCATCACTTTTGAACTTGTATTTTGGGAACAACTTTGAACCTGCAGCAACTTTCTGTCAAAATATGTGGCATCACTTTTGAACTTGTATTTTGGGAACAACTTTGAACCTGCAGTAACTTTCTGTCAAAATATGTGGCATCACTTTTGAATTTGTATTTTGGGAACAATTTTGAACCTGCAGTAACTTTCTGTCAAAATATGTGGCATCACTTTTGAACTTGTATTTTGGGAACAACTTTGAATCTGCAGTAACTTTCTGTCAAAATATGTGGCATCAGTTTTGAACTTGTATTTTGGGAACAACTTTGAACCTGCAGTAACTTTCTGTCAAAATATGTGGCATCACCTTTGAACTTGTATTTTGGGAATAACTTTGAACCTGCAGTAAAGTTCTGTCCAAATATGTGGCATCACTTTTGAACTTGTATTTTGGGAACAACTTTGAATCTGCAGTAACTTTTTGTCAAAATATGTGGCATCACTTTTGAACTTGTATTTTGGGAACAACTTTGAATCTGCAGTAACTTTTTGTCAAAATATGTGGCATCACTTTTGAACTTGTATTTTGGGAACAACTTTGAACCTGCTGTAACATTCTGTCAAAATATGTGGCATCACTTTTGAGCTTGTAATATGGGGAAAACATTCTTGAGTTAGCAGTAACTTACTATCAGAATATGTGGCATCACAATTGAACTTGTACTTTGGGAACAACTTTGAACCTGCAGTAAAGTTCTGTCCAAATATGTGGCATCACTTTTGAACTTGTATTTTGGGAACAACTTTGAATCTGCAGTAACTTTTTGTCAAAATATGTGCATCACTTTTGAACTTTTTTTTAGGAACAACTTTGAATCTGCTGTAACATTCTGTCAAATATGTGGCATCACTTTTGAACTGTATATTAGGAACCACTTTGAATCTGCAGTAACTTTTTGTCAAAATATGTGGCATCACCTTTGAACTTGTATTTTGGGAACAACTTTGAACCTGCAGTAAAGTTCTGTCAAAATATGTGGCATCACTTTTGAACTTGTATTTTGGGAACAACTTTGAATCTGCAGTAACTTTTTGTCAAAATATGTGGCATCACTTTGAACTTGTATTTTGGGAACAACTTTGAACCTGCAGTAACTTCCTGTGAAAAATTTTTCTGTCAAAATATGTGGCATCACCTTTGAACTTGTATTTTGGGAACAATTTTGAACTTGCAGTAACATTCTGTCAAAATATGTGGCATCACCTTTGAACTTGTATTTTGGGAACATCTTTGAATCTGCAGTAACTTTTTGTCAAAATATGTGGCATCACCTTTGAACTTGTATTTTGGGAACATCTTTGAATCAGCAGTAACTTTTTGTCAAAATATGTGGCATCACCTTTGAACTTGTATTTTGGGACCAACTTTGAACCTGCAGTAACTTTCTGTCAAAATATGTGGCATCACTTATGAACTCGTATATTGAGAAAAAAAGATTATTACGAGCTCCTAAACTTCGCATACTTATTCACAAATACAGCTCTGTGTTATAAACTAATTAGATAAAATTGCGTTTTAAACACTGGAGATTATATTCAAATGGGCATACAGCTGTCCATGGTATATATTAAGCTGAGCTAAAAAAAAAAAAAAAAAAAAAAACAAATCCAGGGCAAAATCAATCCCAGTTCCATATTATATCCAGAATCCTGACTCCTATTATTCATCTCAATGATTTAATATTGTGGCTCTACTGATAAAAATAGTATTGTCCTGGTGAATGAATCCTTTCGAAACTTGAAATATATAACTTCAACACTACGTGTCATCAGCATGGTATATATAAGATATAAACTTTATGAACATCAAATCAAAAGGCAATAGCGTCACTCATTTTTTTACCTAGCCTTTCTTTTCTGCTTACAAGTCATATGATTCTCTCTCTCTCTCTCTCTCTCTCTCTCTCTCTCTCTCTCTCTCTCCTCTCGTCTCTCTCTCTCTCCTCTCTCTCTCTCGTATTTTTCGTCTTTCCATAATTCAGTCTCCACTTCTTTCTCCAGATATGCAGAGAGAGAGAGAGAGAGAGAGAGAGAGAGAGAGAGAGAGAGAGAGAGAGAGAGAGAGTCTTCTTTCTCCACATAAGCAGAGAGAGAGACTCTTCTTTCTCCAGATAAGCAGAGAGAGAGAGAGAGAGAGAGAGAGAGAGAGAGAGAGAGAGAGAGAGAGAGAGAGAGAGAGAGAGAGAGTTTTCTCCAGATAAGCAGAGATAGAGTCTTCTTTCTCCAGATAAGCAGAGAGAGAGAGAGAGAGAGAGAGAGATAGAGAGAGAGAGAGAGAGAGAGAGAGAGAGAGAGAGAGATAAAAAACTAGAAAAAAAATAAAAATAAGAGGACCCACATCCATGATTATCTTCGGCAACAAGAACCACAATTCCCGATGTTGCTGACGGGAGGTGTTGTGATATCTCTCATCCATCACATTTCGGCCAACGGTTCCCCCAACCCAATTCTTGCATTATCATTTCCACATTTTCTGGATTCACAATACTCATTTTTTTCCCCAAATTCTATCTATTTCTCTCTTCCCCCAAATTCTATCTATTTCTCTCTTCCACTCCTCTCTTCCTTTCATGGAAAGAAGCCTTCAGCTAGTCTTAGATTGTGATTTGCTTTTCGTTTATGTTTTTTCAGAAGACCAGGCACTTCCCGAATCGAAAAGTTTGCTCTCAAATATTCCCTTTGCATATTACAGTTTCTTATAAGGTCTCGTTGAGATTTCCTTCCAAAACCCGTAAGAAATAGTACTATTTGAGTGAAAATATTTTTACTGTTTTATTTAATGTATTTCATATTCTACATAATGTGTTTTGTTACAGAACGTGGTATGATCGAACAATATACATCAAGTAAAAATAAAAGTCACACACTGTAGTAATGTAAGAATTATTACTCCTTACTTAGGGTTGCGCGTCCTGGTGATAGCGATCTTGCCTGGTTATTGCCAGGCTGGGGTTCGAGTCAAGCTCAAACTCGTTAGTTTCTTTGGTC
>NC_090762.1:40886540-40891540 GCF_036898095.1 Palaemon carinicauda | reverse complement strand
AAGGGATTCATGTGGAGAAGAGAAGGGATTCATGAGGGAAGGCATGGGATTCATGTGGGGAAGAGAAAGGATTCAAAAGCGAAGAGAAGGGATTCATTTGGAGAAGAGAAGGGATTCAAAGGGTAAGAGAAAGGATTCATGTGGTGAAAAGAAGGGATTCATGTGGTGATGAGAAGGGATTCAAAGGGGAAGAGAAGGGATTAATGTGGAGAAGAGAAGGGATTGATGAGGGAAGGGATGGGATTCATGTGGTGAAGAGAAGGGATTCATTTGGGGAAGATAAGGGAATCATGAGGGGAAGGGATGGGATTCATGTGGGGAAGAGAAAGGATTCAAAAGCAAAGAGAAGGGATTCATTTGGAGAAGAGAAGGGACTGAAAGGGTAAGAGAAAGGATTCATGTGGGGAAGAGAAGGGATTCAAAGGGGAAGAGAATGGAATCATATGGGGAAAACGGATGCTGTAAGCTGGGTCTGGTGGGAGGGGAGTTCTTACGAAAACCAAATAAAAGGTTGGTCTTATTCTTTGGATTTATGGTGACATTTTCACTAAGTCTCAGACAAATTTACCAATGAAGATGCATTCGTTTTAGGGTCCCAGTTTGCCACATGTCTGGAGTACGTTGAATGTGAGCCATTGGTGGAGGGCAAAAAAAAAAAAAAAAAAAAAAAATAGTTTCTCTACATACTACCCTTGGACTTCCAGTTGCCTTCTAAAATATATTAATGAGCAGACTACAAAAAAAAAAAAAAAAAAAAAAAAAAAAAAAAAAAAAAAAAAAAAAACCTCAGGAAATGTGCTGTAGCCTACCTAGAAGGTTTTTAATAAGCCAGAGAAGGCAGCAAAATATTAGTCTAAAAGTGGTTAGAGTACATTCCTGGGAAAGAAAATTAAACGTATCATTGACTGAGATCCTTTGCGTCAATAGGTGTAGGAGGAGATGATGATGATCATCATCATCATTTAACACTAAATGAATGAGGAAAAATATAATTATTGAATAAATGGCGTAATTAAAGTAAATATGTCCATCACCGTAGACAGGAAAACAGTGATTAGGTATTATGCATGCATGAATACATCTGGAGAGAGAGAGAGAGAGAGAGAGAGAGAGAGAGAGAGAGAGAGAGAGAGAGAGAGAGAGATGCTATAGTAGATGCGTGGTAGGGGATTAGCATAAAATAAAACATTTTAAGAACAGTAACATCAAAATAATATTTCATATAAACTATAAAAACTTTGACAAAATAAGAGAAAGAGAATTTAGTTAAAACAGTGTGCTCGAGTGTACCCTCAAGCAAGAGAATTCTAACCCAAGACAGTGGAAGACCATGGTACAGAAGCCATGGCACTACCCAAGACTAGAGAACACTGGTTTGATTTTGGAGTGTCCTTCTCCTAGAAGAGCTGCTTACCATAGCTAAAGAGTTTCTTCTACTCTTACCAAGAGGAAAGTAGCCACTGAACAATTACAGTGCTGTAGTTAAACTCTTGAGGGAATGAGAATTGTTAGGTAATCTCAGTGTTCTCAGGTATATGAGGACAGAGGAGAATGTGTAAAGAATAGGCCAGATTATTAGGTGTGTGTATAGGCAACAGGAAAATGAACCGTAACCAGAGAAAAGGAATCAATGTAGTAATATCTGGCCTGTCAAAAAGCCCCATTAGTCTCTAAAGGTAGTATTTCAACAGCTGGCTGAGATACTGTAATTAGATATATGTAGCGGTGCAAAATTCGTCATAGAAAACAGCTGTACAGAGTAATATACAAGGATTCGGGAACAGCCTCTGATATATGTGACTAGTATTATCGAGAGTAAGTTAAAAGTGGAAACGTAAGCTCTCATACCTTTCATCCCTTAAAAACAGCAGTGTCTCTTGCTTGTTTGATTCAAAACCCTTCTCTCTCTCTCTCTCTCTCTCTCTCTCTCTCTCTCTCTCTCTCTCTCTCTCTCTCTCCACTTGTATGCATGTATGCTTACTACCTCAACACTGTTTTCCCTTCTACGGTGATGTACATATTTATCAATACAAGCAGTTGAGAATGTTATTGATAAACAGAATCAGATTGCATAGGGTTGTGGTGGCCGATGTGGTAACGTCCCTGACTGGTGAACGCCAGAGTAGGGTTCGAGTTCCGCTCAAACTCGTTAGTTTCTTTGGTTGCTGCAACCTCGTCATCCTTGTGAGCTAAGAAGGGGGGGGGGGTTAGGGGAGACTATAGGTCTACCTTCCTTCTGAGCCATCAGTAGCCATTGCCTGGCCCTCCTTGGTCCTAGCTTGGGTGGAATGTACCCTCAAGCAAGAGAACTCTAACAATACCATTAGAGCAGATAAATATATATCTGCTCATGCATATAATCAAAACTGAAAAAAAAAACTTGATATTTTATATTCAAATTACCTAAAAGGGAAAGACTAGGTAGAAAACACAACGCAGCTCTCGCAGCCTATCCATCAAGTAATTTCATAACTATTGTAGCTAGAATGTAACGCCGGGGGAAAAGATTATTTTTCGTAGCTAACAAGCGATTCCATATAAGCCAAAAGTTCAGGTCTCTCTCTCTCTCTCTCTCTCTCTCTCTCTCTCTCTCTCTCTCTCTCTCTCTCTCTCTCTCACATAATGTATATATATATATATATATATATATATATATATATATATATATATATATATATATATATATATATATATATATATGTGTGTGTGTATATATTCATGTATATATATATATGTATATATATATTCATGTATATATATATATATATATATATATATATATATATATATATATATATATATATGTATGTATATATATATATTCATGTATATATATATATATATATATATATATATATATATATATATGTATATATATATATTCATGTATATATATATATATATATATATATATATATATATATATATATATATATATATATATATATATATATATATATAAACACACACGTATATCATATACATATCATACGTATATTATATATATATATATATATATATATATATATATACATTTATTTATATATACACATATCTATAAATAGATAGATAGATAGATATACTTTGATATATATATATATATATATATATATATATATATATATAATTTATTTATATATATATATATATATATATATACATATATACAAATAGATAGATAGATATACTTTGATATACATATATATATATATATATATATATATATATATATATATATATATATATATATATATATATATATATATATATAATATATATATACACCAATGCACGAACCAACACTAAATTTAGCCAGAATGCACTGATGAATACTGCGCTCAAAATTTATTTAAGTCATTTCAGCGGATTACAAAGGAGGCAAATACGAAGTAACGATGTTGGAATACAGATAAAAAAAACAGTAAACACAGCCAATTAGAATTTAGTTTGCTAGCACAAATACTAACTAATTACATATAAGACTAGCTAAGCTCAGAATAAAATTGTTTGCAAGTTGCAGCAATTTAACTAATTGCAAACAGGAAGCTCAATTATGTAGATACACAAATTTGTAATAAAGTAATTATTATTACAAAAATTAAGTTGATTCCATTTGCAATTCACCTTTTGCAATATTGTTATCTTTCTTGCATGTTTATAACCATGTGGAAGGTTTATACTATAGAAAACCGTGTTAACAGACTTTATTTTTAGAGCAAAATGGTATTTCATGCGGTATAATTCACCTAGATTCCATATATCGCTGAGTAATCATTTATTTGATGAGCTAAGTTGTTTGCTCGAAAACCTAAAAGTCTTACGGATTTTATCTATCCAATATTTGTTCCATATTCTATCTCTCTGTCTCAATATAGAATAGGCTATGTAAGAAAAGATCATAAAAACTCTTAAACTAATTCGCTCTATCCAAGAGCAAATGGAGTTTCTCTCTATCTTCTAGTACTAATTGAAAAAAAAAAAAAAACCGTCAATTGTGATTCTGAACCACTGTTCAATATCGAGGTCTTTCTGGAGGTGTTATTGAAATTGTTCAGTTTTCATATTTACATCACGGAGAAGGAGAAAAAAAAACACTCAATAATCAAACCATTATTCCCTATTCTTGGGTAATGCCATAGCCTTTGTACCATGGTCTTCCACTGTCTTGGGTTAGAGTTCTCTTGCTTGAGGGTACACTCGCACACACTATTGTAGCTTATTTCTATTCCTCCTGTTTTGTTAAAGTTTTTTTTTTTATATTCTATATAGGAAATATTCATTCTAATGTTGTTACTGTTCTTGAAATATTTAATATTTTCCTTGTTTCCTTTCCTCACGGGGCTATTTTCCATGTTGGAGCCCCTGAGCTTACAACATCCTCCTTGTCTAACTAGGGTTGTAGCTTAGCAATTAATAATAATAATTATAATAATAATAATAATAACAAAAATATAGTCAATTACACATTTACATTCAAACTTCCTATTGGAAACAAGCGTGTCGCAACCTATGAATCGGAAGTTCAAGTCCTGTTAATGCCCTGAAAGTCTGCCACCTCACAATCCATGTAAGCTAACGAGGGTGGGATCACCTTCTACGTCATCTTGAACCAATGCCTGGCCCTCTCTGGCTATAGTTTTAACTCGAGAATGGGCTTCGAAGATGATTATATGTAGCATATGGTCGGTCTTTAGGACATTGTCCTATATCTTCAATGTGCCGTTCATGAGTGATCTCTATACATATTTATATGGCTAAATATTATGGAGGAGGAGTGGCTTTAAAGGGGATAATCTTTAGGTTTTTACTAGGCCCCACAGATATTGGCTTACAGACTAACGACTTTTACAATTCCTTACAGAACTAACCCAATGTAACGTAATTTCGATCAGACGACCGGTGGAATATATATATATATATATATATATATATATATATATATATATATATATATATATATATATATATATACAGTATATATGTACTTAGTATATATATAT
>NC_090762.1:40879040-40884040 GCF_036898095.1 Palaemon carinicauda | reverse complement strand
GTAAAAATATGCATAATTAAAAAACAGAACAGTTGCAATAAAGTAATTTATAAACATACAAAGGAAATACCTGACTCATATCGCTCTGGAAAAAAAAAAAAAAAAAAAAAAAAAAAATCCCGTAACTCAGTGTAAGGCCGTCCAATCAAAGCCAAACTTGGCACTCAAAGTCAGGTCATCGATGGCAGCTATCAAAAAGGATCTTTCCCTTTGCCGCTCGGAGCTTGAAGTATGGACTAAATGCCGATATCGGACACATTTGTTACATTTTATTTTAGGGAGAGGCCATATTCCCAGATCTACAGCAAAAGTAGTATATATCGATGCGGGGTTTAGTCCAATGGGCAGTCACGCCAATGGAAAATTGATAACGGTACGTTTCCTTTTATTTCTTGACCATTTTTTTTGTTTTGTTTTTGTTTACTTTTGTTCATTTTTCTGGTTTTTATTTTGGCGTTTCTTCAATGAAAAGTGGCCGTCATTATTAGGAATGTCTGGGTTTTTTATTCTGGGTTATTGATTCTATATATACGTAAACGCACAGTAGTAATAAAGACGGATTATACAGTAATAACTACAAATGAATAATTACGTGTAATGTAATGTATGAACAATTTCCTTACATGTGTGCAATGCACCGTTTATTTGCATGCATGTAAAAATGTTAAAAGCATTAATATTGCAAAAAAATTGGTATTGTATGTTAATTCTAATTTTCCAATTATGTTGCACATCTAATAATTTCCAAATTAACTTCATAAAAAATTCTGATTTATGAAATCTGGGCCACAGACCAAGGTGGTTTTTCATAGGTGCCTACTGTTCCCGATATACAATTGGGGGGGGGGGGGGGGAAATAAGCTGTCGTAAAAAAATTAAAAAAATATTCTGACATTTATTCAAATTTGTTCAGGGCATAGCACATTTACCCCAAAGAGAATCCAAAGCCTGTTGGTAAACATTTCTATTGAAAACAACTTTCACCACAATTAACTAAAGTAATTAGCATTATGTTGAATATTAAATTAGTACCCAAGCGAATATACTGTAGATAGCACAGACTATGGAAAGTATTTTGGAGGTGGTTCGAAAGTAAATATAATATAGATTACTATGGATTAATGGTCTCCTTCAGTTTACTATCTAGTGAATAATTATCAAATACATACGAATACCTGTCACTTCTCGTACACAGCAATGCTAGACACACGCAAACACATACCACACACACACACACACACACACACACACATATATATATATATATATATATATATATATATATATATATATACATATATATATATATATATATATATAATATATATATATATATATATATAATATATATATATATATAATATATATATATATATATATATATCTATATATACACACACACACAAATGCATTTTCATATATATGCCTATATTTATACATACATATAAACGCGTATGAATGTCTGGTTGTATGTGTATATATATATATATATATATATATATATATATATATATATATATATATATATATATATATATATACTGTATATATATATATATATATATATATATATATATATATATATATATATATATATATATATATATATACATGTGTGTGATTAAGTATATACATGTATATTGAGAGAGAGAGAGAGAGAGAGAGAGAGAGAGAGAGAGAGAGAGAGAGAGAGAGAGAGAGAGAGAGAGAGAGAGAGAGAGATAAATGTACTATACTATAACTTTCATACAATCGAAAATCCCCACAAAGAAGTTTCGCTGATATACATAAGCAATATCATAAAAAAAAATAAACAAAAAACCTCACTTCCTTTTCTTCGGAGACTATTCATTACATGAATGAGCATTCCTGTAATTTATCAGCATTATTTAGGGCAGTTTCCCTCACAAATATATGTATTTTCAAGATTAAAAGTTAAGGGAATAACCTAATTCTTTTAATGGGACACAATCCAGGCAATTATGAGTTGAGGATTATATTTTCAGAATATTATACGCTTTTCGCTTGCTATGTAATTATAGCTAATTAAATACCTGCACCTAATTTCCTGGGGGATAATTGCACGTGAATATGACGTGTTTGAAAACGTCCTAGAACGTTTGTTGTGCGGAAATATCACGTTGCGTTGGGAAACTTTTGCCAAGGTCATTTCATCATTTGCATAAAAAAATTGTAAAATGATATTATTAGGGACACAAATTCTTTAAATTTAAATTACTAAATAGATACTTATAAAAATCATCCTTTTTATATTTATAAGCATATTCTAGGGCCAATTACTTGATACTGAACATAAATAAATAGCATTGCGTTAAAAATATACTTAAACTTTCATAACTTGATATAAGCATCCTCGAATGAACACTTAAACCTCTATGCTTTTCGCAACCCCCAAAGAGATATTAGTTAACCAAGCGTTCACCCTGGGCTCCAACAAGGCTCTAGAATAGTCGGAAGACCCAGTCCTACATGGCTGAGGACTATGAAGCGCGAAGTAGGAGACGATGAATGGAGAAGTATCGAATTAAAAGCTCAAGGTAAAGACGACTGGCGAAATCTAACCGAGACCCTTTGCGTAGGAGATGATGATGATAATGATGATGATGAACCCTAATCTAAAAATATTCAAGTTGATTCCACCATGTATCTTGGAGACATAGGATGAACACCTACGTTTATATACAACTAAGATTCATATGAAATGCTAGCTATAAAATATTCTTGTTCATTAACCTATGGTTAATTTAATTTGATTTTCACCAGTGGATTATCTTTACGGTAACATATCTTGAAGGTGAAAGTAATTGGACAATACAAGATTCTGCGACTCGTTATCCGCCATACGCTGATCTAGTATTCGCCTTTACAGTTTTAAAAGAAATTATTCTAATTCATTGGCAGGATACATTAGATTTACCACATTTGCTAGGGGGTTGCGACTTTGTTACAATCTCTTTATTATTATTATGAAAATTTTCTTCCTTAAACAAAACTGTAAGGATAGCTGAATTAACAATTATCGTCCACTCGTAATGGCAAGCAGACATTCGTTTAAGTGGCATATGGCCTATTATTGCCCCCCCCAAAAAAAAAAAAAAAAAAAAAAAAAAAAAAAAAAAAAAAAAAGTACAGGGGTTAATTTTATTTCTAATAAAAATAATCATAAAATTGATGATAGTAACAAGAGTAAAAAAAAAACAACTACTACAACAACAACAACAATAATAATAATATTAATAATAATAATAATAATAATAATAATAATAATAATAATAATAATAGTAATTATAAGATAACCTTCAATTGCCTTTACTAACACGCCTGTGCAAGCAGTTCCTAGAACAAGAACGAATTAATGTAAGGTATTAGTCACTATTGCAAAATTAACCTAAACATGAGGGTAGAGTATTAAAAAGAGAGAGAGAGAGCTGACATGGTTTTCACGGTAATGAATATTCTCTTACAATAAATATTCAATAAACATTTACAAAAAGAAAGCATTCGTATGGTACAAGACAAATCATATAAACTTTCTTAGTAAGCCTTCACCGAAATAGAAAAAAAAATTAAAATGAAAAAATAGTAAAGCACTCAAAGTGCAGACTTCCGTCACGGCAACTTATTTATCTAAACCAGCTTCCCTTTGCCAGAATCAATTTAGACCGTAGTAGTATTTGAAGTCTGTGACAACTCTGTGCGAACTTGGTGTTGAGGTTAATTCGGTAGACATTTTTGTTTGACCTTAACCTTGACCTTGACATTTATTCCATGGAAGTTCCAAATTGTGGCCAGGGAGATGTTCACTAACAGACAAACAAGAGCTAAAACCTAACCTCCTCCCATCTTTGTTGGCAGAGGTAAATATGATACAACCTGTCGTTGATACATCGTGAAAAACTAATTGCATAAAATTTCCAATAGAGCATAAAGAATAAAATATTATTTCTTCTAAAAGAAAATAAATATGCAAAATTTGAGCAGTGGCGTTTGAACTTGAATAAATATTAAACAAGATTCCTTTGATAAAGACAAGTCGGGAACTGAAGCCATTAAGAACTAAAAGTCCTCAGAGCAAGAGAAGGGGCTCAAGACAATGACTTTAAAATAATCCTCTCTCTCTCTCTCTCTCTCTCTCTCTCTCTCTCTCTCTCTCTCTCTCTCTCTCTCTCTCTCTCTCTCTCTCTCTCTCTCTCTCTCTCTCTCGTCCACGATACAACAGAAGGCTTAGATGAACAATATAAAGACAATGCAGGAAAACAATAGATTCCTATTACCTATCAATACAGATCCTTTAGAGCATAACCGTTTTTAAATAGGTAGTAGGTTGGCCAGGGCACCAGCCACCCGTTGAGATACTACCGCAAGGGAGTAATGTGCTCCTTTGACTAGCCAGACAATACTACATTGGATCCTTCTCTCTGGTTACGGTTAACTGGCATATTCTTTATAAATTTTCCCAAGTTCTCATACACCTGACAACATTGAGATACCAAACAATTCTTCTTCACCTAATACACTGGGTTATTTTTCCCTGTTGGAGCCCTTGAGTTTAAAACATCTTGCTTTTCCAACTAGGGTTGTAGCTTAGCTTATAATAATAATAATAATAATAATAATAATAATAATAATAATAATAATAATAATAATAATAATTGTGGGTGGCTACTTTCCTCTTGGTAAGGTAGAAAAGACTTTAGCTATGGTAACCAGCTTTTCTAGGAGAAGGACACTCCAAAATCAAACCATTGTTCTCTAGTCTTGTGTAGTGCCATAACCTCTGGGTCATGGTCTTCCACTATCTTGGGTTAGAGATCTCTTGCTTGAGGGTACACTCGGGTATACTATTCTATTTCGTTTCTCTTATTATTTTGACTTTTTTATCCTCTTGTTATTTTCAAGTATATATAGTTTATATATGAAAAATTTACAAAAAGATTACCAAGCAGGGAAGTTCCAAATAGGGTACTACAACCCTAATA
>NC_090762.1:40861079-40878540 GCF_036898095.1 Palaemon carinicauda | reverse complement strand
ATTAGTTCGTACGAGAATTCTATGCCGGTGAAGCGTCTGAATAAGTAGGAATTGTAGCATTGAATACAGCAATGTCATCCATAACAAACTAGATATCGCATTTTTATTACAGCTATTAACGTTCGACGGACGTCGGCGTTTCATTTTGATGTTTGCAGTTAATGTTGTAAAATTGTTTTGACTGCCTTGCTTGCTCGACATACACGTTTGATATTGCTCCCTCACATAAAGAACTTAATATATATACAGTATATATATATATATATATATATATATATATATATATATATATATATATATATATATATATATATATAAACATTTATATATATATATATAATATATATATATATATATATATATATATATATATATATATATATTATATATCCGGCCATTTGGAATTAGAGCTCAGTGAACGATTGAAAAAAACAAATTAGACAATGGCTAGGTTGAATAAAATTTGGAAATCGAATAGCCTGAAAGCATATACTATATAAAAATCAGACTATATATCAGTTTAGTGAGATCGTTGTTATTATATGTACATGAGTCATGGTATGACAATGAAACGATCTCCAATAGATTTAGTTGGTTTGAGAACGAAGCCCTCAGAAGGATAATGGCAGTTAAATGGCAGGACAGGATTAGAAATGAAACTATAAGAGATTACTCAAGTGCCATATGTGGATGAGATCATGATGAGGGGTAGATGGAGATGATTTGGGCATGCTCTTCGCACTCCCCAGGGGAGATTGGTTCATCAAACGTTCGCTGGGCTCCACAAGGCACTAGAAGAGTTGGAAGACCCAAGCCTACATGGCTTAGGACTATGAAGTGTTAAGTAAGAGATGATGAATGGAGAAGTATTGAATTACAAGCTCAAGACAAACGACTGGCGAAAACTAACCGAGGCCCTTTGGGTCAATACGCGTAGGAGGTCATGAAGATATATATACATATATATATATATATATATATATATATATATATATATATATATATATATATATATATTTATATATATATATATATATATATATATATATATATATATATATATATATATATATATATATATATATATATATATATATATTTTCACACAGCAACAAGGTGGTTCATCTTGTCAGATTTCGCAAAATATCAGACAAAATATACATATGAAATTTATTTACGCAGGTCATCGCAGGGTTGCTTTCCATAGCTAAAACTTAAGTAAAGATCTTGAAAAAAAAAAAAAAAAAAAAAAAAAAAAAAAAAAAAAAAAAGCATCGAGGAGGATAGACAGTGAGTTTCACACACATCCACACGTAAAAATTAAAAAAGAAGTAAGTTTGAAGTCAATTTATTTTGACGTTCTTTAAAATGAAGAAAAATACAAATCGGGATTTAAATCAGGATTCGGATCCGGATCTAGATCCGGATTATCTCCAAAATTTAATCGGGTTATCCATGACTTTAGATCTATCTATGGTGATAATTTCGTCACAATTCATCGGGTAATTTTGACGTAATCCTGTCCACAGACACACAGATAAATCAGGATCTAAAATCCGGGTCCGGAACCGGATTATCTCCTAAAGTTAATGGAGGCATCCATGTCCTAAAATTTATCTGTGATGAAAATTTCGTCAAAATCCGTCGAGTAGTTTTGACGTAATCCTGTCCACAGACAGACAGACAAATAAAAAAAATACATATAACCTAACTAGCGGAGGTAATAATAATAATAATAATAATAATAATAATAATAATAATAATAATAATAAGTTATTATTATTATTATTATTTTTATTTTTACTACTATGATATAAACAACAATCATAATTATAATCGCAATAATTATTATCATCATCACCGTACTCAATATTCCCAAACATTTTCACATCACTTAAAACCCTGAGCAATATTTTTTCCATCCTCGTGAAAGTTACATCCCTTTACTTGAATGCGTAAATGTGTATGTGAATCTCACTTTCTATCTTGCTCTATAAATTCAATATATAGCGATGTTTTTCAGGATCTGTTTCTTAAGACACTGAGTTGCTTAAGTTTACCCTATGTTTCCGTTCCGAAATTTATGTACGAAGCATTATGAAATTTTCGTCCGAAGCCTTATGGAATTTATGTGCGAAGCGTTTTGAGAATTATGTATGAAGCTTTTTGAAATTTATATATATACGAAGCTTTCTGAAATTTATGTAAGGAAGCTTAATGAAATTTATGTATGGAAGCTTTATGAAATTTATTACGAAGCTTTTAGAAATTATGTACAAAGACTTATGAAATTTTGGTAAAAACCTTTTTGAAATTTATGTACGAAGCTTGATGAAATACATGTACGAAGCTATTTGAAATTTATGTACGAAGCTTTGTAAAATTTATGTACGAAGCTTTACGAAATTTATGTACGAAGATTTTTAAAGTTTATGTACGAAGATTTTTGAAATTTATGTACGAAGCTTTTTGAAATTTATGTACGAAGCTTTATAAAATTTATGTACGAAGACTTAATAAATTTATGTACGAAGCTTTACGAAATTTATGTACGAAGTTTTTTTAAATATATGTACGAAGTTTTTTAAATTCAACTACGAAGACTTAAGAAATTCATGTACGAATACTTAAGAAATTCATGTACGAAGACTTAAGAAATTCATGTACAAAACTTTCTTTTCTTAGGTCGCCCCTTTCCCCCCATGAAGTTCTCCCTCACAACGACACGGACAACGCTCTGTTTTTTCTTTTCCACATACAAAGAATAAAAGTAGTAAAAAATGGAAACATACTAAAGCTGTAGAAGAAGCCGTAATCCTCTTTCCAACAGACGGTGTTTATCTATTAATAAGGTTAAGTTTTTCTTCTGGATTCCTGCTTGGCTTTTAAAGCCGCCTCCTAAAGCTTCCTTAGAGTCAGAGAATTCTCTGACCAAAAGTGTTCCAAAATAAACTAGAGAGAGAGAGAGAGAGAGAGAGAGAGAGAGAGAGAGAGAGAGAGAGAGAGAGAGAGAGAGAGAGAGAGATTATTTTGTAGGTGTATAGACTATAAGGTAAATGTTTTGTGTATAGAAAATGAAGGTATGAAACTGCTTTTTAGTCATGAGAGAGAGAGAGAGAGAGAGAGAGAGAGAGAGAGAGAGAGAGAGAGAGAGAGAGAGAGAGAGAGAGAGAGAGAGAGAGAGAAATTTTGTAGGTATTAAGACTATGAGGTAAATGTTTTGTGTATAGAAAATGAAAGTATGAAATTACTTTTTAGTCATGAGAGAGAGAGAGAGAGAGAGAGAGAGAGAGAGAGAGAGAGAGAGAGAGAGAGAGAGAGAGAGAGAGAGAGAGAGAGAGAGAGAGAGATTATTTCGTACATGTTTTGTGTATAGGAAATAACGAGAGAGAGAGAGAGAGAGAGAGAGAGAGAGAGAGAGAGAGAGAGAGAGAGAGAGAGAGAGAGAGACTACGAGGTAAATATCTTGTGTATAGAAAATTAAAGTAAGAAGGTGCTTCTTCGCCACGAGAGAGAGAGAGAGAGAGAGAGAGAGGAGAGAGGAAGAGAGAGAGAGAGAGAGAGGAGAGAGAGTAAATATATCATGAACAAGTGCCTAGGGTCAAAAGAATCTCGGTTAGTATCTAAAAAAATCTGAAAGAAAACTATATTCCACACCATACTGATTCCTCATCATCATTCACACCCAGAGTAAATCTTCCTCGGAATTACAGGCATCAGGGCGAAGATATATTGTCAAGACATCTGCAAGACATTCAACATACTTCCTGACTAAGGCCGAGCGCTAATGACACGTCTAAATCAAACTAATCACCTTGATATCGTCAGGGTAGCTGATCTACCGAACCATTATAAATATTACTTTTCGCAGAGCTAAAAAATATGTCGGGCAGTTTCGCACCCAAACTCACGCGAGTTATCCATGTGATATATTTTGCCTTCCATCAAATTAAAGTATATGGCTGCGTGCTGTATATCACGGGGCATACCATCCGTTACAGCAGTGAGGTTGTGAGTTTTGCATGGAGGAACACGTGAGACTGATATAAAAATACACGAAGTAACATTATTTATGGCCTAAGCATCTGTCGAGGACAGGTTGAATACTTTAAGCTTTTAGAGACCATGGATGCTTGTGTGGACGGGAATGAGGAAGCAGGAATGAGTAAAAAAAAATAAAGGTGGAAAAAAGTATATAAGAAGACCTTTAATGAAAAGAAATTAGCATTCACATGCAGATTACAAATGCAGATTACAAAGACGTAAACAATGCGTAAAAAATAAAGAATATAGGAAAAGGAGGAAAGAAAATCAAATGATAATGGACGGAGAGGAGGAAGACACTCTAGACCGTGACAGCAACCACCCTTTTAAGAGGACCTCCGCATGAATCGCTATCTGGTTCCATTAAACGATGCGCCGAGTATCTGCCTCCGGGAGGTGGGTGATGGCACGGGCCAGGAAAGGTAGGGTGGGGGGGGGGGGGGGAGGTTAGCAAACGAATAGGAAGGAGAGTGAGGGTGGGAGGGGAGAGGAGTAACGCTGACGATAAAGCGGAGGAAGAGCAGGAGGAGGGAAAGTAAAAAGGTAATGCAGCATTGTAACGCGCATTGAGTCGCATAGGAAAATAAAAAGAGAAATGGCTAGAGGCCCTTTGAAGAGAATCTGGCATCGAAAATGAAAATGTTTGCGGGTAATGGAGTAGAATCTCCGGAAATCTGACTTATGGCAAGTAATAGCTGGAATCACAAAAGGATGCTTAAAAGAGAGAGAGAGAGAGAGAGAGAGAGAGAGAGAGAGAGAGAGAGAGAGAGAGAGAGAGCGAGATTTGTGTAAAATATAATGGAAAACTAGGAGTAGAATGTTGTGTTTTTCATTCAAGTAAATGAAAGATTTTCCGATATAATGTGCATGTGTAGTATTGTTTTATAAGACAGATAAACGTTTGGGGTGCTGTCATACAGCCCGGGGGATCAGTCTGTCTCATAAGTGACCTTCCATATGGGTTCCCTGTAGAATAATGAGACAAATGGGTTCGGGATGGTACCCAAAGTCTCTTGGGTTGGACATAGTTGTCCTGACCGTCTCTTAAGTTGCCATCACTTTTCTCATCAATAGCGGTCAGTAAGAGATTTGAATGCTCGAGTGCTTGGTCGAGGATTAAAACTGATACGTGATCGTGATCATGAGTGAGAGATGAATCAGATATTGTTTGCGGATTAGTTGCAGACTCGGAGGAAAAGCTGTGTCAATTAGTGACAGAGTTTGGAAGGGTGTGGGAGAGAAGGAAGTTGCGAGTTAATGTGGGTAACAGTAAGGTTATGAGATGCAAGAGAAGGGAGGGTGGTGTCATGTTGAATGTTGAAAGTTACTTGAGCAAGCAGATCAGCTTAAGTACTTGGGTTCTGTTGTTACTGCAAATGGTGGAGTCGAAGCATATGTATTCAGGGAGTGAAAGGAGAATGTAGTGTTGGGGGCATTGAGGGAGTGGTAAAGAATAGTGGGTTGGGGATAATATAAAGATAGTTCTATATGAAAAAGATATTGTAACAATTATGATCTATGGATCAGAGTTGTGGAGAATGAAAGTGACTTGGAGAGACAGAAATTAAATTTGTTCGAGAGGAAGTGTCCGAGGAGTATGGCTGGTGTATCTCAATTGGATAGGGTTAGGATCGAAGTAGTGGGGACGAGAATGGGTGAGAGAAATAAATTAACAGATACAGTGGGTATGAATGTGTTGAAGTGGTTTGGTCATGTAGAGAGGATTTAAAACGTTTATCTGCTGACAAAAGTGATGAATGCAAGAGTTGATGGGAGGCATACAAGACGTGTGGATAGATGAAGTGAAGAAAACCCTGCGTGACAGAGGGAAAGATGTGAGAGAGGCGAAAGAAAGTGCTAGAAATACGAATGAGTAGCCAGCGATTGTGACGAAGTTCCGATAGATCCTACTGCTACTTCGGATCCCCTTGGTGACCGCTGAGGTAGCGTAAGTAGTGGAGTCAGCATATGAAGCTTTAGTTGGGGTGGAAAACAGGGGAGTGTGGGCTATGGCACCCTAGCAGTACCAACCAAACTAGGCTGAGTCCCTCATCAGACAAAGAGGAACGATGGGAAGAAAAATCCCCATTTCTTTTTCTTTCTTTTTTTATGTCATAAAGGCTACCTCCCAAAAGTAGGGCAAGTGCTAAGATAACATAGATAGATAGACAGATAATCAGACAATGGTGGTAGGAAAGTCTTTACGAATATCGTTAAGTAAAAGTCGATCTTGACGCAATGGGCTGATAAATCACCTTCTTTCAGTAAAAACCACCCCAAGTTCTTAGTGGATTGCCTTAGCACTTAACAAGTGTTACAACATAAAAGACCATAGACTGCCTAAACTATTGTCAAATATTTGTAATTTGGATGTGACTAATATCCCTATCCAAAGGGTTGTGATGGCCTATGTGGTAACGTCCCTAACTGGTGAACACCAGACTAGGGTTCGAGTCCCACTCAAACTTGTTAGTCTCTTTGGTCACTGCAACCTCATCATCCTTGTGAGCTAAGGATGGTGGGTTTGAGGGAGCCTATAGGTCTCTGCCGAGTCATCAGCACCCATTGTCTGGCCTTCCTTGGCCCTTGCTTGGGTGGCAAGGGGGCTTGGGCGCTGATCATATGAACATATGGCCAGTCTCTAGGGCATTGTCCTGCTCGATATGGCAGTCTCACTGACCCTTCCCTCTGCTATTCATAAGCGGCCTTTAAACCTTTATTGGTAGATAAAATAATGATGGTACACACATAGCCAAAAAGAAGTCTTTATCCAGACGATACAGCCAAGAAGAAGCAATACATTTAAAAGAGCTTTAAACAACATTACACGAGGAGACACGAGGCCAAGGTATCTAATGAAGTTCTGTAAAAAAAAAAAAAAAAAAAAAAAAGCCCGAGGTATTTAGTCGCTCGAACTTTTGAGTTCAATACGAAACGAAACAACGTAATCTAATTCGAGAACGCAATGAAAACTAATTTGAGATTCGATTTCCTTTTTCGGCCCAAGAAAAATATTCTCTAGAATAATGACGCTCTTCCCAGACCACCGAACTGAATGAGAGCATTTTTAAAACACAATTACTCTGCAATGAAGGAAAATGGAATCCCGATAAAATCTTAAGTTTCTATCAACACCCTTAAATGAAATGGCCCTCTGAACTTCCAAGGACGGGAAAAGGGGCTGAGAAAAGTTCATGTAAAAATCTAACTTTTCTCCCCCATTTGGATCTTAATCTCCTTTTTATATCTCCACTCCTCCTCGGAGGTTTCTCTCAATCCTCCGTCTTTTCTATCCCGTCGTTCTCTTTGCTAGTTGGCTCTTCTTCTATCTACTTCATCCGGTGAATTACGTTTGAGCGTGCTGCTATTACAATTGAGCGCCAAAATAACGACAACTGGTCGCCAAAATAACTACAAATGAGCGCCAAAATAACTACAATTGAGCGCCAAAATAACTACATTTGCGCGTATGTCTTTCTGGAGAAATAATTTATAATGTAAAATTGGAGCAAGGTTAGGTTAGGTTAGGTGGTCTGAAACTGACCTTAGAATATGTCAGGTATACAAGAAGACTAACTTTTAGCTAACGCTCGTTATCTTCATGCCATGTATAACGAGGAGTTTAACCACTAGTTCCCCCAACGGCTCCGCACGCAATCGTAAGAAATATCGGCGCTCAAAAGGTCCCTGTCTTCAAGATCGATAGGATACACTCTCGATCTTGCCTGTCTTAATCCCTTAATTAGCGCAAATGTAATGTGCGCACTTCGTCACCTAAATTTCCAGATGTACTCTTTCATCCAGTCTCAGCTGTTCTAGGACTCATCCTCCAATTCCAATCTATTCTTTTGATCTACTCAAAATATCCTAAAATATGCTGTACCTCCATCGACCTCATTCTCCCAGGACCCTCTTGGACCGAATAAGTTCCGGGTTTCGGGAGGCCTCGTCTGCTTTGCGACGCCCTTGACTGGTACTCCTGACTCCTGCCTCGGTCGTCACGCTGCTGTCATCCAATCATCATCCTGTCCGTCCTTTGTATTCCTGATATGACCTGACTCCTTCACAAGATTACCTTACTTACGGGCTGCCTTCATGCAAAAGTCGTCGGGAGATCCCGTGAGCCGGAGGCGGGAGTAAGCAACCTCCTTTCGCCTTCCTCAGCATCCTGAAGTCCTCCAGTGAAAGGATATCCTCCTCCTCCTTCACACATTATGTCACTCTTCTCTTCCTTATTTTTCCGGAGTTTGAAAGCCTTCTTAACTTTTGCCACTCCTACTATCCTTCTCCTTATTTTTCCGGAGTTTAAGAGCCTTCTTCACTTTTGCCACTCCTACTATCCTTCTCCTTATTTTTTCGGAGTTTAAGAGCCTTCTTCACTTTTGCCACTCCTACTATCCTTCTCCTTATTTTTTTTTTTTCTGAGTTTAAGAGCCGTCTTCACTTTAGCCACTCCTACTATGCTTCTCCTTATTTTTTCGGAGTTTAAGAGCTGGCCTTCCTGCATGATTGTGTCTTACGTTTTCTCTATTTGAAGTTTGTTATGATTCAATTTTTCTTATTATCATCATCTAAAACCAACCAACCAGCTCCCAATCCCACAATCAACCTTCATTCCCAACAGCCGACCTCCAAATGTCACAAAGCTCTTAATGTCCTCCTCTCAATAGCAATTATCGTCCCTTATGATTTCACTTCATACTATACTCCGTCAAAGGCCTTTGGATTCTTTTTCCCTTTCTCATTACAATCACTCCGTAAAAGGAGTCCTTTGTATCATATACCCTGGCAATGTACTCTCTCTCTCTCTCTCTCTCTCTCTCTCTCTCTCTCTCTCTCTCTCTCTCTCTCTCTCTCTCTCTCTCTCTCCACTTAATTCTCAAGATTATGCCGTTTGGGTCTCTGTAATAGAAATGGATTTTTTTAAAGTCTGACAATCAAGGTCCTTGTTTCTCCAAAACAAAAGTTATAAAATAATCATGAGCAAAAAAAAAAATGGAAATAGTAACAAAATTCAGTTTTTCATAACTGCTAAAAAATTTATATTCATTACTAATGATCTATTTGTAAATATAACACAGAGGGTTTACACACACACACACACACACACACACATATATATATATATATATATATATATATATATATATATATATATATATATATATATATATATATATATATATATATACACACAGTATATGTATGTAAGTGTAACTCCACCGTAACCTTCCCAGGATTAATTGATATTTTAACACACAAAAATTTTATCCTGATAGTTTAGCTCTTCACCTGCATATTAATTTTTTTTCTATAGTTTCTACCTTACAGATTTATTGGGAAGAGTAGGGTTACACTCAAAAGGATAAAAATCCCTATTCCGGCCTGTCATCTATTATTAACATCATCTCCTCCTACGCTCATTGACATGAAGGGCCTCGGTTAGATTTCGCCAGTCGTCTCTATCTTGAGCTTTTAATTCAATGCTTCTCCATTCATCATCTCCTACTTCGCGCTTCATGGTCCTTAGCCATGTAGATCTGGGCCTTTCAACTCTTCTAGTACCCTGTGGAGCCCAACTGAAAGTTTGGTGAACTAATCTCTCTTGGGGAGTGCGAAGAGCATGCCCAAACCATCTCCATCTACCCCTCATCATAATCTCATCCACATATGCCACTTGTGTAATCTTTTTTAAAGTTTCATTTCTAATCCTGTCTTGCAATTTAACTCCTAATATCCTTCTGAGGGCTTTGCTCTCAAATCTATTGAATCTACTAGCAATAGGAAATAAAACTAAAAAACCAAAATCATTAGCACAGAAATGAGCCATACCTAACAAAAACTTATCCAACCATATTGTTATTAAGTTAAGCCGAGAGCAAAGCAATGCAAATTAAATTACTCGTCAGCATTTCCTTAAGAATCTTTTTTAGAGTTTAGACAAACACTTCTGCAAATCCAGCTACTGCTTTGAAGAAACCAATTAAACGAGGAAAGGCAGAGAGAGAGAGAGGGGGGGGGATGGGGGGGGGCAAACCAAGTTATCCATTTTCAGGAAACTGTGCCGTTAAACGAAGTTCCTTCCCTCTATGCAGCCGACACTGAGCCCGAAACAAGGATGGAGAGAGAGGAATTGCGCCCAACAATGTACACGGTACACACGGCAAACCACCAAGGATGGGAATTACAAGGGAAGCACCGCAGGAAGCACAAACTCTACGATAAAGGCAGCCAGCGTTCCCTGTGTAAACCTGATGTATTAATAATGCTTGGTGTTCTGATAGAGCGAAGGACGCGCGGTTACAATGGCGGTGGTGTTGTTGTAGCAGTAATCTGTTTGTTGCAATGACATGCCCCTGATTGAGAGAGAGAGAGAGAGAGAGAGAGAGAGAGAGAGAGAGAGAGAGAGAGAGAGAGAGAGAGAGAGAGAGAGAGATACTTTTATGGAAAACACAAATATGTGGTCAGGTGTCAGGTGTTAGGAGTAAAAGAAACCCACATCACCAAGCGGACATTGCGAGCAGGTAAATGTAACGATGGTATTAGGTTGCTTTAATCTGCTACAGGAGAACAGATATGCAATCGAATAACATTTATTTGCAAAAGAAAAAAAAAATATCAGCATTAGCAAGAAATTTGGATCTTTTAAAGGTGAATAACCCCTCATCGTTTGTCTTTATGAAAACTAACAGCTTTACGGAATGAAAAAACAAAAAATTAAATAAATAAAAATAAATATAATTCATTCAAACAAATAAACAAATGCACGTATTAGGCATCAATAGCAATCAAAATCAGCAGTTACTAAAAGATATAGTTTTATATTCAGTACAAATTTAATTATGTATTAGTTAAGCCACATATACTTTTGCAGGCATATTTTTTAAGAATTCTCGTTTACAAAGACGCATGCTTGTGATACGTAATTTTAACTTATTCCAGTATCCATTGCTTGAGAGTTCACACCAGTAAGTTTATCAACATCGTTTAGGTATCATTGCGTCAGTGACAAACTGCGCCTTGTGTGACAAACCTACTTTGCTCTTTCTATATTGCAGTATTTTTCCATTTACTGCTATGAACAATTCTTAAGCAAAACCCAATAATTGACAAGAGAATATCAATGTTTCATTGCTTTACTATTCTAATATATCCGAACTATGGCGTCATTGAGGTATCAACATTACTGAAAACCTATAAGGGTTTGCTAGGTGCACTTAAAAGGTTTAAATGCCGCTCATGTATGGCAGTCAAGGGACACTGACTAACAATACCCTAGGGACTTGTTATATAGCCACACGATCAGCGCCCAAGTTCTCCTCTTCTCCCAAGATAGGACAATAGAGGGCCAGGCAGTGGCTGCTGATGACTCGGCCTATGAGTTGCAAGACACTACAAGAAACTATCAATCTTCCTTCCGGCAAAACGTCAGGCAGGGACATTTCCTATTAGTCAAAAAACAACCGCCTATGAAATTTTAATGTGTGGGAGAAGCAAGACTCATCAATCTGGACAATTACTTCATATCCAACCCCCTTGATTGAATTGTTCACAAAATATTGTAAAAACAGCTGTGAAAAGTAGATATCCATTGCCGGCATTCTTGAAATGTAAAGAGATTTACAGAACGAGTTAAGCTAGGCTGACACTTGCACGATTCTGTGGCACACATTGGCACGACTCGAGTCGTGCAAACTAGTCGTAAACTGGCGTGAAGTGTGCGTGAACTCGCCGTGCCAGTTCGTGCCAATGTGGACACTGAAGCTAGGCTGACACTTGCACGACTTTTGGCCGCAATTTCGTCGTGGCAAGTCGTGCCATTTTAGGGCACGAAGTGGGAGGCTCACACACTGTTCACGACTGGTTTACGATGAGTTCACGATAAGTCCACGAAATAGTTCACGAATGCGTGCCCATCAGTGCCCAAATTGATACGAACTGGCAAGTCGAGTTCATGCATTAGTTTGCGAAATTTTGTCGTGACCAAAATTTTGAACATTTCAAAATTCTCGTCCCGACATGGCACGCAGTCACGACGGGTTTACGCACATTTCACGCTAGTTTACGACTAGTTTGCGCAATGGTACGACTCGAGTCCTGCCAATGTGTACCACAGAATCGTGCAAGTGTCAGCCTAGCTTGATGGGCACGCATTCGTGAATAATATGGAACTTGTCGTGAACGCATCGTGAACTATGCGTGTACTAGTCGTGAACAGTGCGGGAGACTCCCAGATCATGCCCCAATATGGCACGACATGCCACGACAAAATCGTGGCCATAAGTCGTGCAAGTGTCACCCTAGCTTTACACTTCTCTCACATCATAAATCAACTGCCTCCACCAACCTCTGCAACGATAGTTTCAAACAAATACTCTTTTTGTTACTTATATTTTTCTGGGATGGATCTGTTATAGCAACAGAAGATGAAGAACGGCAACGCTGGATTTGGAACACTCCAGAGAGGTCATGAAAAGGAGATATGAAGGGAATAATTTGATTGATATACCTGAAACTGAGGAAGACCTTGATGTGCCTATGAACGAATTCAGTGTGTTTGAGGTCCAGGCTAGTATTCAAAACTCAGATGGAAAGCCCCTGGATACGATGAAATAACTTCTGAGATGACACTGGCCGAAAATGAAGTGACTCCCAGAATACTTACACGATTATTTTGTATAATGGGGCGTGAACAGGCAAAACTTGATGGATGGGAGCTAGACGGGTTGGTGAATATGGCAAAAAAAGAAAGACCTGACTAATTGCAATAATTACAGAAGCATCATATTAACGTCAGTTGTCAAGAAAATATGTAATTTGTTTATTCTAGAGAGACTAGAGAGAAAGATTGATGAAAAACAGAGATGGAGAAGCAGGATTTAGTAAAGATAAAAGTTGTACTGAGCAATTTTCATTTTAAGACATGTTGTACACCAATATGTAGAATATAGAAAGCCACTTTTGGTGGCATTTTGTGGACTATGAAAGTCTTTTTTAAACGAAATATACCTGTTTTCTTTCTGTCTGCAACTTTCATAGGCTTGAATTCCACATACACACACCAAGGGTTGACAGGTTTGATTAGACCTTCCTCTTATTCCTGTAAACACTGCAGAATTCTCTGGCTTCTTACATATTTCCTAAAGCTTTCACTAGCATCTTTCTCAGAAGTAGAATGTCATCCTCTGAGAAGAGATGTTTTGCACTTATTTTGTAATGACTAATTACAATAATTCAGTAGTCTTGCCAGTCTTGATCTCTTCATTTACACAAAAAGATAAATAAATAAATAATGGAAAACATAGTAAGCCATCCTTATTTGCGGGGGTTAGGTAACAGAGACAGGCGCGAAAAGTGAGAATCCACGAATGCTTGCTGTCCTATGGTGGGACAACTCATGACATACTATTTCACTGCCATTGCCTACTCACGGTCGACTAACACACTAGGTAACCCACTGTACTGCACTGCCACTATATTGTTTTTACTTGGTTTCTATCACAGTATAAGTAGTGTATGAACACATTTCAGTATCTCTACGGGTACACAGTACACACGTGTACTGTATCGCGAAGGACCGAATCCACGAAGATAGAACTTAAAAAGACCGAGGGCTGGCAGTATATGACTTGAGCAATCTACCCATCCACACCAGAAGATTACTCGTAATAATCTAAACAACTTTTAGTGCAGTCAGGATAAAACAAACCAGCCAACAAACAATGAAACAAACAAACCGAACCCAGACAATAACTTCCACTTCAGCCAACTAAGATCTGGCAGATGATATACGAAGAGATGCTGCTCTTCTTTCCTGCTATTTTTGCCCAAAGGTTTGACACTCCTCTTGTGCCACAAGGTGAGTGTGTATTTCCTTGGCGAGTTTGCAGAAGTATCTTTTGAATTACCTATCATAAAGAATGATTGGAGATTTTAAGGAATCACGATTGGTGGTGAGTTTTGAAGGTTCTGATAACGTTAGACTTATAGAATCCATCAGCAGATATAAATAGGATGGAGGAAAAAACTTGTCCATGTCATAGCCTTTTGAAAAATGTTGCAGTCATAGCGACTAAAAATAATTTAGCATGTAATTACATTGTCACTGCTTGTAAATATTTTCGTATCGACGACACATACATAAGTTTCGGAAGCTGCAAAACCCATCATCTGGTTCCTCCACTTAAACTGACACATACTCTTCCTATTAGGAAAAAAATGGTTTTGCATAAAATAGTTTGAATATATAATCATTTGGAATTATGTCTTATCATAGAAGTACTAAAACTGCAGAATAAATATTACCTACAACCCCCCATCAATATACAGTAAACTGGGCAAGAGAATAAACCACGTATTTATGATGAGAAATAAGAGTAGAGAACAAAAATACATGATTGACTCTACTGGATTAATATATGTTTATGATATTCAGTTTAGTATGAAAATCTAAGTAATTTCAGACATATATAATGACAGATAAATAGATACATACTAAACCAAGTTCTTTTTTACATAACAACACATTTATACATCGCCCGAAGAGCTCAGCGCCACATGGGCTTGGACTGAATCTAAATTTTGGTAAATAATATTAATGTAATTTATGCTCTGTCCAATAAAATTTATTATTACTATTATTATTATTATTACTATTATTATCATTATTATCATTTTTATTACATTATCAATAGCTTCTATGACAGCAAATCTTAAGAAAATCTTATGAAAAATAAAAATAAAATAAATATGCAAATAAACTACAACTGAATAAACAGATACAAAACACAAACGAAACAATGATATAAAGGAAAATGACTTTCCAGGCGAATGGGGGAGCAAAATACCGACACTTGCAGGATTGTGGCAATGGATCTAAGTCCTGTTTGTTGGAGGATAACTCACGTCCCCCGGCTTTAGTTGTAAATATTGCTTCCAGGTCCGATAGTGACCTCCTGCAAGGTATCTCATCCTTGGCAATCCGACGTCTCTTGATTTCGCAAGGTGGCATTTACAGCGTCTGCGTCTGTTCGTGGCAGACATGTGTAATTGTAAATCTAAGAGGATGATATAAAAGTCTTCATGTACGTTTTGACATTACGACATACATGATCGGAAAAAGGCGTTGCGTGTCTGGAAAACGGGCTGTGCTATTCGGGGGCAACACCTCTGACCATATATACTGTATATATATATATATATATATATATATATATATATATATATATATATATATATATATATATATATATATGTATATGTATATACATATATATATATATATATATATATATATATATATATATATATATGTATATATGTGTGTTTATATATATATATATATATATATATATATATATATATATATATATATATATATATATATATATACATACATGCATACATACATACATATATGAATATATATGTATATATATGTAAATATATATATATATATATATATATATATATATATATATATATATATATATACACACATATATAGTACATATAGTACATACATACATATGTACATATATATATATATATATATATATATATATATATGTGTGTGTGTGTGTGTGTGTGTGTTTATGTATGTATGTATATATAAATAATGGAGACAATGTCTTAATGCGTCCAAAAATCGAAGACGGTTTCTCTCCGGACAGACTGTCCTGCATATAGTTTTCAGGAGAATAGCAGAACTATATTTACTTTTCTTTATTTATTGTTTGGTGCCAAAATGCGTTTCGAATCATTTCGCGACCCTTCTTCAGGACTACATTGAGTTTTGGAATTATACTTTAATGTAAAGGTTATGGTGGTGACAATTTGATACAAGAATATTAGGAAATTTGGAGCTATATATATATATATATATATATATATATATATATATATATATATATATATATATATATATACACCCCACACAACAGCAGCAACAAATGAAGCCATTTCTAATCCACTGAAGGACAAAGGCCTCCGGTACGTTAATGCATGTCTGGGTTTGGCCAGTTTTCATCACTACGCTGGCCAGTTCGTATTGGTGATGGTGTGCGACTTTCGTCTGATCACTCCCAGAAAACCAACCTAGTAGGAGTGCCCCTGACTAGTACAGCTTTGCAGATCATGGCGATACGCACTTTCAACATTAAGGTATCCCCAACGTCTGTGCGTGTGTGAATACATCAGTTCACATCTGTAGCCTTGCACAGGCCTTTATTATTATTATTATTATTATTATTATTATTATTATTATTATTATTATTATTATTATTACTTGCCAAGCAACGACCCTAGTTGAAAAAGCAGGATGCTATAAACCCAGGGGCCACAACAGGGAAAATAGCAATGTGAGGAAAGGAAACTAGGAAAAATAAAATACTTTAAGAACAGCAACAACATTAAAATAAATATCTCCAATATAGATTATAAAAACTTGGACAAAATATGCGGAAGAGAAATAATATAGATAGCATACCCAAGTGTACCCTCAAGCAAGAGAACTCTAACCCAAGACAGTGGAAGACCAAGAAACAGAGGTTATGGCACTACCAAAATCTAGAAAACAATGGTTTGATTTTGAAGCGTCCTTCTCCTAGAAGAGCTGCTTCCCATAGGTAAAGAGTCTCTTCTACCCTTACCAAGAGGAAAGTGGCCACCGAACAATTACAGTGCAAGAAGAATTATTTGGTAATCTCAGTGTTGTCAGGTGTATGAGGACAGAGGAGAATCCGTAAAGAATAGGCTTCATAACTCTAGCGGTAGTACCTCAACGAGTGGCTGGTGCCATGGCCAACCCAATACCTACATAGACATACAGTAATAACGCGAAACCTAATAGGCATTAATTTCCCAAGTCATATGTGTACAAAAAAAAAAGGGGGGGGGGGGCAAAACCAAAGAGGGATAAGAAACATAGTAACACAAGACAGAAAATGTATTCCCCCCAAATCATAAACTTTTACCAGCCCGAAAGGACAATTGGCACAAAGGGATACATATTTTTCACAACTTTTTCATGTTACCAATTTTCTTAACACCTGGAGTTCCAAAGACGTGATATGAATATCTGTGATACATGTGACCGATAAATGACGAATCTGGAATTGTTTGAATCCCCTGGAAAATAAATCTTGGTAGATCTCACGTCGAAGCGATGAGAATACTGTAGATTTTTTTTATTGTTTTACATATACTAGTATTACATAATATACTGGTGTGCATTCTGTTTATCATATGACTGTATTGAGAGAGAGAGAGAGAGAGAGAGAGAGAGAGAGAGAGAGAGAGAGAGAGAGAGAGAGAGAGAGAGAGAGAATATACATAAAAAGTAAAAACATTCGTTTACCTCTCTGCACTAAATAGTTGAATAATGTTTCCGAAAGTAGGAGATTAACTATAACCTCAA
>NC_090762.1:40853579-40856079 GCF_036898095.1 Palaemon carinicauda | reverse complement strand
TATTATTATTATTATTATTATTATTATTATTATTATTATTATTATTATTAATCTTTATAATTATAATTATTATTATTATTATTATTAATACTTGCTAAGGTACAGCCCTAGTTGGAAAAGCAGGATGCTATACCCAAGGGTCCCAACAGGGAAAATAGCCCAGTGAGGAAAGGAAACAAAGAAATATCAAATCTTTTAAGAACAGTTACAACATTGGAAAAAAAACACATTTTCTATACAAACTTTAAAAATTTTAACTAAACAAGAAGTAGTGAAATTAGATAGAATAGTGTGCCCGAGTGTACAGTCATAGTACCAGTAACATTCTTCTGGCAATACGAATGGACAAAACAAATTTTGCTTCACTGTTATTGAAGAATCTCATTACGGTGTTGTATATTTAGTGAAGGGCATTTCTATATTCGTTACTTAAAAGAATTCATTAATTAATATTTTCTTTCCAAATTTCTATCGTTTAAACGGTTCTGTGTTTTGAAAGCAAGCATTTCAATTACCATTCTATCCGCTCTAACTTTTTCTTATTCTTAGCGTGTTTACGTGAATCTCATTCTTTTAACTGAATTCCTTTCACTTCTGATATATTTACAAGCCTTTGAAAAGTATAACATGATGGCGTTATTATAATATGAACTTTTAAAGGGCACATTATTATTATTATTATTATTATTATTATTATTATTATTATTATTATTACTTGCTAAGCTACAATCCTAGTTGGAAAAGCAGAATGCTATAAGCCCGAGGGCTCCAACAAGGAAAATAGCCCAGAAAAAGTCGAGCATCTCTCTTATTCTTAAAAGTTATGGGAGCATCGTTTCATAAACCATAAATGAGTTATGGTTCTACATTTTAATCTAAGTTGTATTAATTCAATTTGTTTAATACAAGAAATATCCAATAACAATAATTTTTCTAAATATATCAAAAGCCTCACAATATTCGATGAAAACCCAAGTTAGCCTTCAATAAACAATTTCCCAAAAGTTTTCTTTCATCTATTCTATTGCACGCTCAGATAACAACTACCAGAGCTGCCAGCACCATTCCAAACACTCCAGCCTGAAGACGGGAGGCCATACCTCTGGAAAGGCGTCACTGCAACCAGCCTAACAAGAAACCAGGAAAACTCGTACAAAGTTTAGCAAAGAAAATGTCATTACAATTACTACATTACTCTTCAACTGGAATATTCCACTGTCTTGAGAGGTTACGAGGACTGTTGTCCTTTCTGGTAATATATATTATATTATATTACATATACGTGTGCGTGTATGTTTCTGTATAAGAACAAATATATACAAATATATGCAAGAATATGCATATACATATACATACACACACAGATATATATATATATATATATATATATATATATATATATATATATATATATATATATATATATATATATATATATATATATATATATATATATATACACACACATAAATATATATATATACATATATATATATATATATATATATATATATATATATATATATATATATAAATATATATATATATATATATATATATATATATATATATTTATATATTTATATAAATATATATATATATATATATATATATATATATATATATATATATATATATATATATATATATATATATATATACACACAGAATATATCTTAAGGCTGTACCCGATAGTGGAGGCTAAAGATAGAAGAGAGGGGAAATGTAAATCAAGACTGAGAATCCTTTTATAGCGAAGAATTCCTCTTTCGAACTCTGGAGCTTCTTTCAGAGTCGGTGTTATTCTTTCGAGTTATGGTGTCGTTTTCTTACTTAATGCTTCCGAATTTACGCTCCCATTACCTCTCTCCAGATGGATTTTATGTTGGATGTTTTTCTCTTACTTTTCTTGTGGAGATATTACTTTATTTTACCCTTAATTTAACCCATTTTTTATCCCTTAATTTGATGTGGCAAGGAAGGGGTTGAGGAAAAGATTTTTTTTTTTCTTTTTTTAAAGAGAGAGATTGATTGCCTATGTTCTTATGTAGTTTTAGGATATCAGACTTTTCTTCGTTAAAAATAATACAATAATCAAGATGGATAAAGCAATTAAGACTTAAGACATAGATTTTGTAAAGAAAGATAATATGCAAAATGCAGATTTAAACTAAAATTAGCAATTTTATAAACATGTAATGTATAAAGCTAATTTTCCCATTAACAAAATGCAATCTGATGACAAAACGTAATCTTAAATTAAAGGACTTTTAAAACACTTCCTAATCGTGACATCAAAAAAAAAATTCAAAACAATGTTGTTGAAAAATTTATCAGTAAGAATAAAAATATAAAAACAATAACAATGATTATTATTATGATTATCATTATCATCCTTAACCAATAACAAATATGAAAGGTTAGGTCTTATTTCTAAAAGTTGTTTCCTTAATAATGAATAAAACTCATGTATGAATCAAATATTTTGAAGCAACGTACG
>NC_090762.1:40838579-40848579 GCF_036898095.1 Palaemon carinicauda | reverse complement strand
TAACAAAAATAGTTATAAAAAGACTGTTTACATACAATCTCTCTCTCTTTCTCTCTCTCTCTTGGTGGCATAGTGAATAGTTAATGGAAATGTTCAAAAGCCTGAATGACATCACAAGTACTATAATCATGTTACGTTAAATACAAATCAGACCATAAACATTGGATTTAAACTAGAAACTGAATGATTACCTATTCAGGCTATAGTAAATATGGCCACGGGCTTTCTCTTGGCTGTATAAAGTTGCAAGTCGTAAGACAAATGAGGTTTTGCAACCACGGGGGCAATTCCAAATCCTGTTAGCCATTCTTGACTGTTATGGGTTTCAGAGCCGATGGAACAAGGTGAATGGGTGTCTGGTGGATGGGCGGGGCAAAATTTTGTCAAAAGGTGTTTACATTGCTTACGTAATGAATGTTTTCGACTCTTGGCTCGTTATCACTGGCCATGGCGTCGGCTAGATCATTTTACTCTATAAAAATGAAAACTATCGGGTTTAGGTTATTGATAATGCTGACAAAATTTGTGTGTGGTTGTAAAATATACATATGTCAACTTTCAGATACATCCGATGCTTTGATAAAGAGCAAAGTCCAAAAAAACCATGTTACAGAGGCCCTGAATCTCATAGTAATGTCCATCTGTTACCTGTCATTCTTAGAATATGTCCTGCCCATTTCCATTTCTTTTTCTTAGATGTTATTAGATTATTCTCTACTTTGGTGTCATTCCATCATTATTCTTTCCATAGTTCTTTGAGGTAGCTCATGTTCTAAGTCTTTAGTAAGGATCCAAGTTTCTGATGCATAATTTAATATTGGTAGGACCATCTAATTAAATATTTGTCTTTTTAGAGCAAGTAGCCTTTTACTTTTCATAACATAATTTTTTTCACCAAAGGCTTCCCATACCATTCTTATCCTTCTTTTAATTTCGGTCTCGTGTCCTGGGGAACCCTTATTACCTGTCCTAAGTATGTATATCTACCAACAATCTCCAAAGGTTTGTCCATAACTCTTTTATTTGTTGCCTCTGCATTTTCATTGAACATTGTCTAGTAGTTTTACTCATATTTATTTTTAGTCCTAACTTTCTGTTTTCTCTCTTCAAATCTAACTTTTTTTTTTTTGCAATTTCTCCCATAATCTACAGTAATATATCATCTGCAAATTTAAGTTGTTAAAGTATTTCGTATTAATATTAGCTCATACATATCCCTATATATATATATATATATATATATATATATATATATATATATATATATATATATATATATACGTAAAAATAGCTCTAAAATTCCATCCCTTGCGGAAGGAAAAAAACAAGTGCATCTGAAAAAAAAAAAAAAAAAAAAAAAAAAAAAGGCGAGCGCGCTCGACCTAAATAACTTCAACTTGGAATCGATTAGGTGCAACCAAAAGCTTTGTAGTCCAGCGCTGCGTGTGGAAAGTGTGCATGTGTGTAAAAGGAACCCACCGAACTGCTGCCATTTCGCCAGCTATATAAGTGGATATCAGGGAGCTAACTGCTTTAAAGCTGCCCTCCGTATAAAAGCATGGCCGTGTCACCTGTTAAAACTAATATCCGCTTCAAGTGGTGAGCGTGCTCGGGAAATTCCGGACCGAACACCCCCCCCCCCCCCCCCCCCCCCCAAAAAAAAAAAAAAAACCGGAAAAGCGAACACAGGCGTAGTTATTCTCTTGTAATCAAGTTTTATACCCACCAGTCCTCGTATCTTTGTGAATTGCAAAATAAACTGATTCGTCGAGGGGAGGGGGGGGGATGCTAGAGCAGGGATTGTGGAGGGAGATTGAAGCAAGCCGTGTATACATTTAAAAATTATACAGCGACTGAGTTCATAATTGTATTATTTAAAAATTATACAGCGACTGAGTTCATAATCGTATTATTATTATTATTATTATTATTATTATTATTATTACTTGTTAAGCGACAACCCTAATTGGAAAACCAGGATTTTATAAGCCCTAGGGCTCCATTATTCATTATTAATATTATTATTATTATTATTATTATTATTATTATTATTATTATTATTATTATTATTAATTATATTCATTGTTATTATTACTTGCTAAGCTGCAACCCTAGTTGGAAAACCAGGATTTTATAAGCCCTAGGGCTCCATTATTTATTTATTTATTATTATTATTATTATTATTATTATTATTATTATTATTATTATTATTATTATTATTATTACTTGCTAAGCTACAACCCTAGTTGGAAAAGCAGGATTTTATAAGCCCTAGGGCTCCATTATTATTATTATTATTATTATTATTATTATTATTATTATTATTATTATTATTATTACTTGCTAAGCTAAACCCTAGTTGCAAAAGCAGGATGCTATAAGCAAAGAGGTCCCAACAGGGAAATAGCTCAGTGAGGAAGAGAAACAAGAAAAAATAAAATATTTTAAAAGATATTAAGCTTAGATGGGTTATTAATGCCTCTATGTGGATTTCCTCTGAATTATTAGTAATTTTTCGACACTATAAACTTTATAAATGAAAATATCTGTTTTATTGTTGTTTTTAAAATATTTTATTTTAATTGTTCATTGCTTGTTATACCGTTTACTTCCTTATTTCCTTTCCTCACAGGGCTATTTTTCCCCGTTGGAGCCCTTGGCCTTAAAGCATCTTGCTTTACCAACTAGGGTTGTAGCTTAGCTAATAATAATAATAATAATAATAATAATAATAATAATAATAATAATGTGTGATATATGCATTCATTCAATCCCTTGAACGTAGTAACGGACTTAATCCGGATAACAATAGAAAGAAAAAAGAATTGAGCATGGAACACACTTAACCAACACCGAGGAAAAATAATAGAGTAACATGAATAAATCAATTAAAAATCAAAAGAAGGACTGGCATAGCAATGAAGAAAGACAACATTAGGCCTGAAATAATAACAGATATTCTCCAAAGAGCGTTGGAATAAATGCCTGTCTTTTCACACGATACACTTCCGATGAATATCTTTGAACTCTCTCTCTCTCTCTCTCTCTCTCTCTCTCTCTCTCTCTCTCTCTCTCTCTCTCTCTCTCTCTCTCTCTCTCTTGTGTGTAGCAATCGGCACCAACGTAAAGTAATTAACTGGGCATAAAATACCTTTAATGGCTCTTGGTTTTGCTGCTCATGGAATCAAACGGATAAATTCAGAAGTAAATTGAGGATTACACCGTTTTCTCCACCCCCCTGAAAAACAGATCTCTTAATTCCAGGGTGTTTGCTCTGGTTAAAGTGTTATTGTCAAAGAGTTATACTCCGTTCGACTGCAACTGGCCTATTATTAAACTTAAATACATGCATACGTATACATATCTACATACATACATACATGAAAAAATAATCTACACACGCACACTAATTGTGCATTTAGTGTTTGTTTCTATTTAATACATAATTAGACAGACGGACAACAGGAAACATACTGTTGTTTTTTCTTACTATATCTATACAAATACTAATGATAGTAATAACAATAACACTAATAAAAATGAGAGAGAGAGAGAGAGAGAGAGAGAGAGGAGAGAGAGAGAGAGAGAGAGAGAGAGAGAGAATTTTCAACTTAGAAAGATAAAAATATTGACAACAGTGTAAAAAGTCCACTATTCTCCAGAATATTGGATTAAAAAGGATGACTACGTCGGCCTAACGAGTAGTTGTCGATATATCAGACTCCCAATGCCTGACTATTGTCAGCATCATTATAAGCCAGGCTACAACCCTAATAGGAGACGAATATACTATACGCTGTATATGCAAGCCAAAGCAAACAACTGCGGAAAAAGAAACAAAAGTAAGGAATAAACAACGCAAAACAAACAAAAGAATGATAACAGCTATAAGCACATACACACAAAGAGAAGGGCATTTGTGATTGTTTTGAAAAGGAAGATTTAAGACGAGGATTAAGAAAAAGGTAAACAAACCACAATGTAACAAGGGCTCTTATATTGGAGATTAATTCGCTACAATATTATTATTATTATTATTATTATTATTATTATTATTATTATTATTATTATTATTTGATAAACTACAACCCTAGTTAGAAAAGCAGGGTGCTATAAGCCCAAGGGCTCCAACAGGGAAAATGGCCCAGTGAGGAGAGGAAATAAGGAAAAACTAGAAGAGTTTTAAGAACAATAGTAATATTAAAACAAATCTTTCAAATGTAAACTATAAAAACTTCAAAATATTAAGAGGAAAGGAAATAAGATAGAATAGTGTGCCCGAGTGTACCCTCAAACAAGAGAACTCTACCCCAAGACCATAGAAGACCATGATAGAGAGGCTAAGGCACTACCCAAGACAAGAAAAGAATGTCATAAAATGGATCCTGTAGACGTTTAAGAGTCCAACTGAGAACCTTGGATAAAGTGAAGATTCCTCCCTTGTACATAACGCAGAAATCTCTAACAACAACAACAATAACAACAACAATAATAATAATAATAATAATAATAATAATAATAACAATACGTTTCTTTCCATTTTACAATGGGTATTAATTACAATACAACAAAATAATTGTTTACAATATAGAAGTACAAAATATAGAAATAAAAAAATTTACAATATATTTACAAACTTTCATCATTAACAAATTTTCATAATGATTAAAAGTCTATTGATAAAAATGTGACAATTCCTCAGTATATAAAAATAATTTTGGTACTACTGCGCACCAAGAAGTAAATCTGTTAGTTTTTTCTTAAATAATTACGAGGTTATCCATAGCTGCTATTGAAATAGTCGACATAAATGCTAAAATATAGAATCAAACAATAAGGGGAAAAACCCCAGAGCAATACATTACATTACATTACGTCACTGTCAAGCGTCTAGACTCTAGAAGGACAATTAAAAATCAAACCACTGATCTCTAGTCTTGGGTAATGCCAGTTTCTGTACCATGGTCTTCCACTGTCTTGGGTTAGAATTCTCTTGCTTGAGTGTACACTCGGGCACTATTCTATCTTATTTCTCTTACTCTTGTTTTGTTATAGTTTTTCATAGTTCATAAAGGAAATATTTACTTTAAAGGTTACTCTTCTTAAAATATTTTGTTTTTTCCTTGTTACATTCCCCAACTGTGCTATTTTCCATGTTGGAGACCTTAGGTTAATAGCATCCTGCTTTTCAAACTAGGGTTGAATCTTAGCGAATAATAATAATAATAATAATAATAATAATAATAATAATAATAATAATAATAATAATAATATATAGCCGATCGAACAGCAAGCGCTAACTCCAGGTTTCCTCATATTTAAAAGGATATATAGACAACCAAGTATTAAACCTCTGTGAGAGACAAAAGTCACATTCTAGGGTAAAGATATCAAACACTTCGAAAATACCTAACACAGCACTCTCGGGGTAACGATGACAACTCTACTGAAGAAAATTGTCCCAACATTACATTCTCCTCTATATATTTCATATGCCTTGGTGTACTAGATAAATTGGCATTTGTGTATAAATATATGAGCAGAAAGAAAAAACACAAACGAGAAGGTTGGACAAGTAAAATCTGGCAGAATCAGAGAAAGTGAATATATGAGCAGAAAGACAAAACACAAACGAGAAGGTTGGACAAGTAAAATCTGGCAGAATCAGAGAAAGTGAATCAAGTCCATCACACAAACGTTGGTAATTCTATAAGACTCATTGTATCATAATTAATCAGAATTAATCAAGCAGGTCAAATCAGGAATTTTGAAACTTTTTTTTTTATCCATTCGTTCGGGAATAAAACAATTTTTTTTAGTCCAGTTCTCTTTTAGGAAAACGAGGGATTTTGCTATCTGGCTAATGGTCTGGAGCCACCAGTTTAAAATCGAACAATAAAATATGCAAGCCTGTGAGGCATATCTTAAAACGAGAGAGAGGAGAGAGAGAGAGAGAGAGAGAGAGAGAGAGAGAGAGAGAGAGAGAGAGAGAGAGAGAGAGAGAGAGAGAGAGAGAGAGATGATTTCGATCATAATACCACTCAGATAGACAATTAAAACCGCCAGATGAGACATAATTCACCTGCTGTCCTTTGAACCAATTTCTTTTGAATGGTACTATCTAGGCTCGCTTGAATAATATGAGATTTTACAATGAGAAATGCAGTAAATAAAAATGTGTTAATAGACACTAAAATACAATAAACTGATGGAAAGGTTTTGGCCGAGATAAATTTATTAAATAGTTCCTTACGGGGTTATGGTGGCCGATGTGGTAACGCCCCTGACTGGTGAACGCCAGACTGGGGTTTAAGTCCGCTCAAACTCATAGTTTGTTTGTTCGCTGCAACCTCACCATCCTTATGAGCTAAGGATGGGAGTTTGGGAAGCCAATAGGTTTATCTACTGAGTCATCAGTAGGCATTGCCTAGCCCTCCTTAATAATAGCTCGGGTGGAGAGGGGGCTTGGGTGCTGATCACATGTATATATGGTCAGTCTGTAGGATATCGTCCTGCTTGATAGCGCAATGTGCCTGTCCCTTACCTCTGCCATTCATGAGCGGCATTTAAACCTTCAAACACAAAGCAGACTTAAATATGATTTATGAATGTATATGTCCAGTTTTTCCTTGACCATAATATATCATTTCTTTCATAACGAGTGATAAAAAACGTTCCATTTCAAACATTATAAATAATTTAAAACCTGACAATATCAAGGGACAAGGCCAAAGAGTTCTGAAATTAGTGGAATCAAAAGTGAAACCAGAAACTGACACAAATAATGGTCGATATACTAATGGTATGTAATTTGTGGCTTTAATTATAACTTCCATTTGAGCAAATAAAAAAATGGGTTAACTGAGAAAATCTGCTTTAAAGTTACAACTAACTTACCTATTACTTATTTCATTGGATTTCCTTTCTTTTTTAAAGAAATCACATAATGACATTTTAAATCTAGAAAAGCTCTCTGAGAATGCAGACTTCACCCAGTGCAGCTTATTTCGGTCGCTCTATTGCTTGACCTTGACTTTGATCTTTGACATAGGACTTTCCAAACTCAATCACTACCAAGTCTTAGCATAACAATTAATACCTGAAAGTGTCACTACTTTATGAGTAAAATTATGCCCAGGAAGATGTTCATACACAAAGAGACAAACAGGGGCGAAAAAATAACCTCTTCCAAACAAACAGACAAACAGGGGCGAAAACATAACCTTCTCCAAAGAAACAGACAAACAGGGGCGAAAACATAACCTTCTCCAAAGAAACAGACAAACAGGGGCGAAAACATAACCTTCTCCAAAGAAACAGACAAACAGGGGCGAAAACATAACCTTCTCCAAAGAAACAGACAAACAGGGGCGAAAACATAACCTTCTCCAAAGAAACAGACAAACAGGGCGAAAATATAACCTTCTCCAAACAAAGAGACAAACAGGGGCGAAAACATAACCTCCTCCCAACTTCGTTGGCGGAGCTAATAACGGAATTGTACCCAAATAACGTTCACAAAAACAAATTGTTCAACAAAATCCACTACCTCTCCTACCGATCGCCATGGCTAGCTTAAGACTTTGCCTCTGAATCAGGCTGTGAGCAAATCGTAAGAGAAGCTACTCACAGGTCTGGTAATTGCTTAGACCTCGTATACACTGACTCCCCTGGCGCTATAACAAGTAAGGTTGCTTCTCCAGTCGGGATATCTGATCATGCCTTGATTTCTTTAGTAGTGAAGACTGAGCAGCCTGTCCCTGATGTATCATATTCGTCTAAAATTTATATGAAATCTCAAGCAGACTGGAATGTGATTTTGCATGATCTTTTGTGCTTGAATTGGTCACAATTATATAATAGTGTTGATCTTGTTGTCCCGTTGAATGAGATTCTTGTACCGAATGAAGGACAAACCGTGGTTCAATGATGATTGTAGGCGGGAATATTTGGAGAGGCAGGAGGCTTATCATCTTTGAAAGGGTAACAGATCAGATTTGACCTGAAATAACTATACTCAGCTTAGAGCTTTTGCTCTGAGAGTTTATGCTTCAACTGAAAAGGAATACAATTTTACCATAAAAGAAACCCTTTCTGGTACAACTCAGGGACATAAATGGTGGTCTACCCTTAAATCTGCACTCTTTGGTGTACATGCAACAGTTACTTAAACCAGATGGCTCAGTCACTCACTGTCCAAAGGAATAGGTAACCCTTTTAGCTGAGGTTTTGACAGTAAACAGAGTAATGAAAAATTTGAACTTCCTCAGTCCTGTTTTTCTGAGGCTAAACTAACTAATTTAGCTTTTCGATCTCGTAAAATTAAAGCTCTGTTGACGGACCTTGATGCTTTTGAAGGAGTAGCCCCAAATGGTATTTTTCCTTTGTGTTTTGGAAAGACTTTAGATTTCTTAGCTCAAAAGTTATCTGTTATTTTGCGCAAGTTAGGTTAGCAAGAAGAGGAGCTTTTAGCACTTGTTGGAGAATAGGTAATATTACTCCTCTAAGTAAATGTGTTTGTGGTAGCTCAAGTACAACTGATTACCGCCCAATTTCCATAACTCCCATATTATCTAATGTTTTTGAGCGTCTTCTGGCAAAATGAAGGTAATCATCTATTCCCTAGTTTGCAATTTGGTTTTCGTATAAAGGCCTTGGAGCAGGTGATGCCCCTCTTACAATCTACAATGCTGTACAGAAATCCCTTGATTGTGGTCAGGAAGTTCGTATAATTGGCCTTGATTTTAGTGCTGCCTTTGACCGTGTTAATCATGAGGCCCTTGTTTTCAAACTCAAACAGTTGGGAGAGGGTGGGTTGTTTCTTAGCATCATTATTGATTTTCTAAGTAATACATCTCAGAGTTGTTGTTGATGGGCACCATAGTGAGCATAGGAATGTGATATCCGGTGTTCCACAGGGTAGTGTTCTTGGCCCAATACTTTTCATACTATATACACATGACATGTTGTTTGGCCTAGAAAACAAGCTTGTTGTATATGTAGATGATGCTACTCTCTTTACATCAATTCCATCCCTGAATGTAGATCTGGGGTTGCTGAATCCCTTAATAGAGATCTAGCTAAAATTAATGCATGGTGAAAATTATGGGGTATTAGGTTGAATCCTAACAATACTCAAAGTATGATTGTAAGTAAGTCAAGGCCAGTGGCTCCTCAACATCCGAATCTTAGTATTGATAATGTTTCTTTAACTTTATAAGGCTCTTTTAAAATTTTAGGTGTGATTCTCGACAGCAAATTTACTTTAAGAAACAAATTAGGTCTGTTTCTATTTCAATTGCAAAAAAAAAAAAAAAAAATTGGCTTATTGAGAAAGTCTTTCAAGATTTTCGGTGATCAATCTATTCTGAAGTGTTTTAATTCTTTCATCCTACCTTGTTTTGAGTATTGTTCTCCTGTCTGGTCTTCAGCTGCTGATTCTCATCTTAATTTGTTGGACAGGAACTTATGGTCTATTAAATTTCTCATTCCTGATCTAGATATTTATCTTTGGCACCGACGTTCAATTACTTCATTATACATGTTGCATAATATTTTACATAATTCTGACCATCCTTTATATTCATACCTTCATGGACAATTCCATCCTGTACGTAATACTAGGCAGGCAGTTAATTCTAATAGCCAGGCGTTCTCCACCAGGAGGCTCAATACTACACAGTATTCTAGAAGCTTTATTCCAACTGTGACCAAGTTGTGGAATGATCTTCCTAATTGGGTAGTTCAATCAGTATAACTTCAAAAGTTCAAAGTTGCAGCAAATGTTTTTATGTTGACAGGTTGACATAAGTCTTTTTATAGTTTATATATGATATATCTGTTTTGACGTTGTTACTGTTTGTAGAATGATTTATTGTTAAATTGTTCTCATCATTTATTTATTTCCTTATTTCCTTTCCTCACTGAGTTATTTTTCCCTGTTGGAGCCTTTGGGCTTATAACATTTTGCTTTTCCAACTAGGGTTGTAGCTTGGCTAA
>NC_090762.1:40818579-40828579 GCF_036898095.1 Palaemon carinicauda | reverse complement strand
ATGTTACGTCTCAGCAGCATTAAATGTTACGTCTCAATTCTTTGAAGACAGACACCCAGAAATTCGTTCGCAGCTATTAAGAATGAAAATAGCACCGAGCACAAACGCATACAGAAACACTACTCAATTGGCAACGATGAAAACATTGATTATGATCGAGTAACCGTAATTTGATTTCTGGCTTTGATGTTAATTTCGGATATTGAGTGCCGGGGGCGTATGATAATTTAGTGGCGTCGCATCACGAAATTAACAATGTAGGAGGAGGAATCGCTGACGCTTGTGCTTTTGCAGGTGATTAATATGTGTCAGCAATTTGGCAATGTCGCGATGCTGTTGGTAGGGAGCTAAGACCAGCAGACTTCTCCCCCTAAGGCTCAGTGATCAGAAATCATCGTTTCTTTCGCGGACTTGTGCCAATTTCTGACAGATTGGTCTACACTGACGTTTGTAGGGTATAATCAAAACAAAGTACTTGTCATCCATCTGACAAACCAATCGTTTGTCAAAGTTTTGTTAAAGTTTTTATAGTTTATATCGGTAATATTTATTTTAATGTTGTTACTGCTCTGAAAATATTTTATTTTTCTTTTCCTCACTGGGGTATTTTCCCTGTTGGAGCCCCTAGGTTTATAGCATCCTGCTTTTCCAACTAGGGTTGTACCTTAGCAAGTAATAATGATAATAAAAATAACTGCAGAGCAAAACTGTAAACCTTTAAATCAATAGACAAGCTAAACACCTGTATCATAAACAAGGTTACGCAAACTACATTATTATTATTATTATCATTATTATTATTATTACTTGCTAAGCTACAACCCTAGTAGTAAAAGTAGCATGCTATAAGGCCAGGGGCACCAACGGGGAAACTTGCCCAGTGAGGAAAGGAAACAAGGAAAAATAAAATATTTTTAGAACCGTAACATCACAATAAATATTTCCTATATAATCTGTAAAAACTTAAAAAAAACAAGAGGAAGAAAAAAAAAGATAGAATAGTGTGCCCGAGTGTACCCTCAAGCAAGAGAACTCTAACCCAAGACAGTGGAAGACCATGGTACAGAGAGTATGGTATAACCTTGAACAAACAGATAGAACAGTCGCTTGCCAAATTGCCATCAATGATTGGTTACGCAGCTAGATTAAGTTTGGGTTAATCGATCAAAACATGACAAATAAACATTTATCATTTACATAGAAAAATGGCGTCACTACCTAGCATTTGACCACTGAAAATCATTTCATATAAAAGACAGAGAGAGAGAGAGAGAGAGAGAGAGAGAGAGAGAGAGAGAGAGAGAGAGAGAGAGAGAGAGAGAGAGAGAGACTTATATTTAATCTTAGTGTTCCGTGACATTTGTCACTCTGTCAATCGCTTTCAACCATTAAGTACTACGTGACATGTTATATACAATATACTACCAACCGAACTATAGGATATTGCCTCGAATACGACATGTAAGTTGTGAGGAATTCAAGGCATGAAGCTTAAACGCTTTTATTATATTAATAAAAAAATCTTTGGAGTCACAACTTAGCATTTAACCAGTGAAAAAAAATCAATTCATTTAAATGCGAGTTAAGAGTTAAACTTATTTCAACATTATTTCCCAAATTTCTAGAACCTAGACAGACCTTAAGTAACTACATACACATAAATATTTGGATGCTGGGAAGCTTAATCTAAAAGCTGATAATCCCGCACTACGTTCCTGACTTCGACTAACCCCCCCCCCTCCCCTTTCATCCAACCCCCAATACCCCTAAACCCCCCCCCCCTTCCCTCCCCTCCCAATACCAAGCCACTTATGACAAGGCATCAAGACTCACTCAAGCGAAAGAGCGAGATAACTTGACTATACAACCCGCCATTGAAATTTCGTCCCCTGATCCACCTCCGTCCTCCTAAAACACTGGGTCTGCTCTCTCTCTCTCTCTCTCTCTCTCTCTCTCTCTCTCTCTCTCTCTCTCTCTCTCTCTCTCTTTGTTACTAGTTTCGACCAGGAAAATAAACAAGCCAAGCTGAAATATAATTTCTATCTCTGATCATTTTTTCCTTCTCTCAGTAGTTACCTTTTTGTAATTGTTGACACTGACAAAGCAAGAGAAAGAAAAACAAAAGTAAAAAAATCTACATTAGGAGTAAACAAAAAAACTCGCTTATCCAATTCATAAATACACCTAAAAGAAGAGAAAACTCCTAAGCATCTTGAAAAACACAAAGTAAACTAATCAATATTAAGAGTAAACAAAAAAGTAGCTTATCCAACTCTCAAGTACCTACACCTAAATGAAGAAAAAACTCCTAAACATCTTCAAAATTGTCACGAAAGATAGATAAAAGACAGAAGAGTTTCTAAAGACAGAATAATTTCTCATCCTCACTCATCTCATTTTCTCGTCTCGCGTTTAGTCGCATCTTCCAAACTGACAGACGGAAGTTATCCGTTTTCCAGCATTGTGAGGCAAGGCTATGGACTTGAGAGAAAAAGACTTTCTTCTTCTTTTTTCTTTTTTAAGAATCCCACACTAACTGGAATTTACGATTTCCTGTTTCTGGCCAGCTCACAATAACTCCAATGGTGATGCTGCCTTGCCTGTGTCCCTTCCACCTTTTTCTTCTTCTTGCCAATCTTTGCCAGCACCAGAAAGCCTCAAGATAATCTTATTACGTTATACCTTAAGGTATTGGAACAGATATATAATATACATTGGGTATATTCATGCACAGGCATTCGAGTGTTATATAATTATTTTTCTATGTTAACACATCCATACGTATATACAGTGCTCGTATTCAGATAAAATCAATTTATAAATATATGACATGAAATTTTCTACTATCAAACCTTTTATGGGCACTATTTTCGTTTTTTTCTTTTTTCTTTTTCTTCAGTTTTCATCTCCCTCAGTTTTTATTGCAGGCAGAATCGTTGAAAACTCAGAAAGGACGAGCATACACCTTTAATTCCTCACAACTTATAGTTCGCTCAGTAGCATCTTTACATAACATGTTACGTATTACATAATAGTTGAAAGCGATTGACTGAGTGACAAATGTCACTATATACTAACATTAAATGTAAGTCTCTCTCTCTCTCTCTCTCTCTCTCTCTCTCTCTCTCTCTCTCTCTCTCTCTCTCTCTCTCTCTCTCTCTCTAATAGTGCCAAAAAATATTCCAGGTAAACTAAGAAAGGCGCAGAGGACATTAATCCACTACGCACCAGCATCGATAATGCAGAGACTATTTAATGTGCTGCCAGCTCATCTAAGAAACATATCAGGAGTGAGCGTAGATGTGTTTAAGAATAAGCTCGATAAATACCTAAGATGCATCCCAGACCATCCAAGACTGGAAGATGCATTAGCAACTCTCTGGTGGATATACGAGGTGCCTCACACTGAGGGACCTGGGGGAACCCAAATAAAAAATAAGGCAATAAGGTAAGGTAAGGCTCTCTCTCTCTCTCTCTCTCTCTCTCTCTCTCTCTCTCTCTCTCTCTCTCTCCTCTCTCTCTCTCTCTCTCTCGGCAACATATAAGGACGGGATGTATGTAAATTAATGCTAACTTGGATAGAGAAGTTGTGAGCCTCGATTGCTAAAAAAAAAAAAAAAAAAAAAAAAAAATTTTGAATTTAGATCAATTGATTTCTCGACAACTATAAAACGATCTACTCAATTCAGAGGTAAATTCTATATTTCATCATCCACGACTTTGTATGGGAGTCTTAAAGTAGATAACTCATTGGTGGTACTGAACACAATCATTGAACATCTATAGGAATCTGACAACTGTTCCCTTTAATCTCTCATTTTCCAGGAAAACTCTTTGGTATATCACAACTGTTATTATTGTGAAATAAACATTTACAATGTTACAATTCATAACGTATGTACATCATCGTATAGTTACATGGATATTCTTTTTTTTTAATTTTACATATGCTGTACTGTATTTACAATTTTTACCATTTATCTAAATATGATTTTGAATAAAAAAATATATCGACTTGTGAATACTTTTTTAATAGAAGTTTTAAATCCTATTTCATTTACAGTAAACGTATTTATCATTCAGGGTCTGGACATTTATTCCTTATGTTTCTCTATGGAGGAAAACTGCTGATGCTCGTTTATAGTGTATTAACACTTAGCAAATCCGATTCCTATGTCGCAAAAGATGGCAGAGAGAGAGAGAGAGAGGAGAGGAGGAGAGAGAGAGAGAGAGAGAGAGAGAGAGAGAGAGAGAGAGAGAAATTTAGTTTATCAGTTCACTGCTCGCCATATCAGCAATGCAAAATCCATTTTTCACTGATTATTATTACTAAAAAGGAAGAGTTTTACATTTACATGGGGTTCGAATCCCGGTCAAACTTGTAAGTTTCTTTGGTCGCTGCAACCTCCCCCCTCCTTGTGAGATAAGGAGGGGGGGTTTTGATGGACTCTATAGGTCTATCTGTTGAGTCATCACCAGCCACTGCCTGGCCATCCTTAGTCCTAACTTAGATGGAGAGGGGGCTTGGGCGCTGATCATATGTATATCCTGTATGGTCAGTCTCATGGGCATTGTCCTGCTTGATAGGGCAATGTTACTGTCCCTTGTCTCTGCCATTCATGAGTGACCTTTAAACCTTTTAAACCAATTAATATCTCACTGATACAATGCTTAACCTCCGTATGATATACACGTTATAACACTAAACCTTTGTAGACATTTTAGTAAATATTATAAGACTGTATGCGAACACAATAAAAACACCTACCTAGGTTAATAGAGAATAAAATTATTTATCATATGAAAAAAAAAAGGCTTAAAGGGCATAATAAAACAGAGACGTTAGACACATCAGTAATAAAACTAACTCTTAATTTCTAAAGTTAATTCGTACTTATTGACTGATTGCCCAACAAGCTCACTAGTGCTGTCCTTTTTTTCTGGAATAACCAAGTATTACAGAAAAATTATTATTATTATTATTATTATTATTATTATTATTATTATTATTATTATTATTATTACTTCCTAAGCTACAACCTTAGTAGGAAAAGCAGGATGCTATAAGCCCTGGGGCTACAATAGGGAAAATAACCCAGTGAGGAAAGGAAATAAGGAAAATATCTATTTTAAGAACAGTAACATTGAAATATATAAATATATATATATATATATATATATATATATATATATATATATATATATATATATATATATATATATATATATATATATATATATATATATATATATAATACACATCTACTACATATTTAAATATATATATATATATATATATATATATATATATATACATATATATATATATATATATATATAGTATGTATGTTTAAAGGAGCATCGGAAGTAGTCACTTAAAAACTGGAATTTAGAAAAAAAAATATCTTCTCTACGATATCTCCAACAAAATACTCAAGCAATATGAACTTCGAATTGCAAGAGGAAAATCATGACGATTTAGATCATTTCACAGCCTGGCTTTCTACGATGCGGTAACATAATATTCAAATGTCGTTTCTGAAGAATAATTATGAATCTCCCGTGACTTTTCAGAGGTACAGTTGGCTTCATCAATTCCAGTACACTTCACTGGAAGCTAATGAGACGTCGGTCTACAGGAATTAATGAAGCCAACTGTACGCGTACTTCTCCAGTAATGAAAAGGCAGGAATGGCCTGGAAAACTTGAAACCCGGAAGCCCTTATTGCAAGCATTGTCTGGAAAGCAGAGCTCGGCGCACCTGGAACAACGGCTGCATTTAAGCCTAAATGTTCAATAACTTCGTGGGAGTATTAAACAAGAAGTTTATTACTTTCGCCAGCCTGAATTTTCACTAGCCCTTTTACAAACTCTATCTGCATTAACGCCTAAGCGTTTAACAGGGTTTCCTTTCCACTCGGCCGCCGGTAAATGTTCACACATTTCAGTTGGCAACGCTAACACCTGACTCGTTTCCCCCAGGGAATGGGGAGGAGGTAAGAGGAGACGGAGTAGGGGAGAGGGGAGAAGAGGGGGTTTGATGTGTAGAGGGCCTAGAAAACCCACAGAACAAACCATCATCCCCCCCCCCCCCCTATCCCTAACCCAGACCCGAGCCCACTTTCCACTGATACTGTACCTAGTGCACAGCCAACACACTGCTTCAACTTTGGCCCGAACTAACAGCCATTTTTCTCCTCTCATTTTTTATTTACTTTCACACTTCCTTACTTTGGGGGAAAATGGTTCCAACGCGATGTTACCCTCTCAGCAATTCGAGGTAAATTTTCCCCACACTGCGTCGTAATTCCTTGCAAAGAATTCAAAATGTAATAACGTACAAGCGAAAGTATTACTAAAGAACTTCCAAGCATTTGCAAGAGGTACATTTTCTTCCCGTACGACCATCTAATTTTTTTATTTTCATTTTTCAAGTTTCTTTTTATTCGCAATAAATTCAGAGGGATTCAGGAACACGCTTCGCCTCAGCATGGAAAACTGTAAACAGATTCATCGCAATTATTATGAGCTATAATGGCTCTAGATGACAAACCGTTCGGATTCTATCGAATGAAAAACAATAACAAATATAAAACATTAGTAATTCCAAAAAAAAAAAAAAAAAAAAGACAAGGATTAAAATAAAAACCGACAATTGTCTCTTAAGATCCAGTTATCTTACGTTGTTTTTTTTTTTTTTTTTTTTTTTTTTTTTTTTTTGATGATAGAAAGGGGAATAATTTTTTTTAGAGGGATGCCCGAGTTTTGATAAAAAAAAAAACACTTACTATGGACAAATAACCAAGAGAAGGACACTCCCAAAAATTAAATCATTGTTCTCTAGTCTTGGGTTGTGCCATAGCCTCTATGCCATGGTTCACTGACTTGGAATAGAGGTTCTCTTGCTTGAGGGTACACACAGACACACTATTTTATCATTTCTTTTCCTCTTGTCTTTTGGAAGTTTTTATAGTTTATATATATATGTTCTTAAAATATTTTACCTTTACTGTTCATTACTTTTATTATAGTTAATTCATTTCCTCACTGCGATATTTTTTCTTGTTGGAGCCCTTGGGCTTACAACATCTTGCTTTTCCAACTATACTCAATTTTCGCAGCGGTGCCCTTTTAGCTCTGAAATGTTTTCTGCTATCTGACTGGTTAGAATTATCTTGTCCAACCAATCAGAAATTTTTCTGAGCTAAAAGGGCACCCCTGTGAGTGTAAATCTGCCTCACTAAAAATAATTGACTATAGGGTTGTAGCTTAACAAGTAATAATAATAATAAATAATAATAATTACATTTTGATGGTATATATGTAAAGTTGTGAAGCGATAAAATTAACAATAAAACCATAAGTGAATAAATAAAGTTAAAACAAATACCATAATTTTGACGCATAAAAAACATGAATAAAATCGAAACGGTTCTAAAACCTAGACACGACGAATTTAGTAAAAGAGAAAGAGAGAGACGGAGAGAAAAAGGGGAAATGAAAAATTCTTTGGTGGTTGGTGTGTCCCAGACGCTTGTTTGTTGGCCCTCCTATTTCTCACTCCCATCGCTGTTATCTATTCTTCGAGCAGTGAGTTCTCACAAGCTATAAATGTGAGTCACAATTTTTTTCTTATTTGCACACACATGACAATATGTTTACATGACACAACGCAGTGAAGAGAGAGAGAGAGAGAGAGAGAGAGAGAGAGAGAGAGAGAGAGAGAGAGAGAGAGAGAGAGAGAGAGAGGAGAGAGAGAGAGAGAGTTCTCACAAGCTATGAATGTGAGTCAATGTTGTTCTTATTTGCACACATATGATCATATGTTTACATGACACAACGCAGTGGAGAGAGAGAGAGAGAGAGAGAGAGAGAGAGAGAGAGAGAGAGAGAGAGAGAGAGAGAGAGAGTTCTCAGAAGCTATAAATGTAAGTCACAATTTTTTTCTTATTTGCACACATATGACTATATGTTTACATGACACATCACAGTGGAGAGAGAGAGAGAGAGAGAGAGAGAGAGAGAGAGAGAGAGAGAGAGAGATTCTCACAACCTATGAATGTGAGTCAATTTTTTTCTTGAGCTATGAATGGGAGCCACAATTACTTTCTTATTTGCACATAAATATGCATACGTTTACATTAACACAGAGCAGAGAGAGAGAGAGAGAGAGAGAGAGAGAGAGAGAGAGAGAGAGAGAGAGAGGAGAGAGAGAGAGGAGAGAGAGAGAGAGTTCTCACAAGCTATAAATGTGAGTCAATGTTTTTCTTGAGCTAGGAATGGGAGTCACAATTACTTTCTTACTTGCACATAAATACACATACGTTTACATGAACGCATCGCAGAGAGAGAGAGAGAGAGAGAGAGAGAGAGAGAGAGAGAGAGAGGAGAGAGAGAGAGAGAGAGAGAGAGAGAGAGATGAATTCTTTCAAGTTTAATAATTTTCATGATTCAATCTTTCCAAAACAATTTTTCTCATGTACCAATTTGTAACTTAACGGCCTTTAATTAAGAGTACCACAAGTAACCACTGAATAGCAACGTAAAATACTTTATTATAAATGAAATTAAAGGCTGCACTTAATTTGCACCTCGATGCAATATATCCTTAAACGTTAAGTGAGATGAGGGTGAAGACAAGACCAAACAGTATCCAGATTCATATAATAACCAATACTTTTATGATAATCTCAATAAAGTATTATGTGAGATTCGAAAATCAGGAAAATCTTTTTATTTCAAAAGAAAGGTGTAGGGAAATATATGAAAAGTGCATATATATACATATAAATGTAAATATACCCACATAGAAGTGGGAAAAGATGTAGACAAAGAAGATACACACACACACACACACACACACACACACACACACACACACATATATATATATATATATATATATATATATATATATATATATATGTGTGTGTGTGTGTGTGTATATATAAATATATATATATATATATATATATATATATATATATATATATATATATATATATATATATATACACACATATATATATATATATATATATATATATATATATATATATATATATATATATATATATATATACAAAATGGCAGTTCTATTCTATATAGAAGACTCATATCTGTTAAAAAATAAGACCTTTATATTCCAAGGCCTGACAAAATTTATTGAATGTATAATCACGCAAATGAATGTACGAAGTTATTTAAATTTAAAAAAACAAACAAAAACAAAAGTTTGTGTCCAAGAATCTCGTTTATATGTTATAGAGATTTTGTTTATTAAACAATATTACGATGGGCTTGAATCCAGGTAAAAAGAGACAACTAAAACTTTATCTCAGCCTTTAGTTTGCTATGTTTTGAATGAAGCTGTATCAATATCACGTAGTATCACACAGTTATTCTTCTTTATCATTGGAGCATTCTGCTGTTTTATCGTTATTAATCTCTCCGCTCTATAATCAACAATGTAATTTCTTAATCTTCTTTATGTATTCCTTACTCGTGCTTGAGGGTACACTTGGGCACAATATTCTATCTTATTTTTCCCCTTGTTTTGTTAAAGTTTTTATAGTTTATATATGAATTAGTTTTATTAGTGTTTTATTTAATTGTTAATTACTTCTCTTGTAGTTTATTTATTTCCTTATTTCTTTTCCTAATTGGGCTATTTTCCTTGTTGGAACCCCTGGGCTTATAGCATTCTGCTTTTCCAACTAGGGTTGTAACTTAATAATAATAATAATAAAAATAATAATAATAATAATAATAATAATAATAATAATAATAATAATAAAAAGTTCCCGCCTTCATGCGTTCGCAATAATCAAGATGAATCTAAGATGTTCAAGTACTTATACCTATGAGTTTATAACACTAATGAGAACATTGTAATTCTTTTACTATTCAACTGTATGTGGCTGAAAAATTTACTTTTGTAAAAATATAATTTGTCTATGACCACAAAATAAAATCATTTATAGTGGCTACAAAATATATT
>NC_090762.1:40815932-40818079 GCF_036898095.1 Palaemon carinicauda | reverse complement strand
CAGATTACATAATCAGAGATGTTTAGCCATTGCTTATATTATTCAATTTTGTCATATATAAAGAAAAGACCCCAGATTAAATATTTTAAAACTCATTATGAATGTTATAATTCCTATTACAGTTGGCTGAGGCAACATTACAAAAATAACATTCAGAATATTTTACTTAAAGTTTGGAATCATTTAAACAATGTGCTTTCAGAACGATTCAGTCATTATCATTATCATCATATAATCATTATTATTATTATTATTATTATTATTATTATTATTATTATTATTAGTAGTAGTAGTAGTAGTAGTAGTAGTAGTAGTAGTAGTAGTAGTAGTAGTAAGTAGTAGTAGTTGAGCTAAAAGCCTCGTTGGAAAAGCAGAATGGTATAAGCAACAAATCTTTCACATAAGTATAAAAATTGAAAGAAAATAAAGAGATACAAGATGAAATAATGTGCCTCAAGCAAAATAACTCTAAACCAAGGCAGTTGTACCAACCGTGGTTCACACAATTGTACATAATTCCTTTTGTATATATTATGCTTGTATCTTCGCTCTTCCCTCGCACTAAAACGAACATGAAAATTCATATCTGGTTTTTCCTCTGTAATATTGTCTGTCTTGTGAACTTGTTATGTCCTGTTGCCTTGAGGTTTTGTATATAAGGAGAATGTTCTACAATGATATAACTCAGTCGTTTCCAACCTGCCTTTGAGTTCACACCTTACTTGGCACCGTCACATTGGTGACCCCGGAAGTCGACTCGCTCCCACTGCCTTCCACCCCCACCTCCCTCGCCCCTCCATCGTTGGTACTATGACGAAGACGGACTCTGCAGCAGTTGGCCAAAAAACGTGTAAGTAGGCCATAGCTTGTGGCGGTGGCCTCCCATGTTTCTAATCTTTTCTTTTTACAAGATGCAGGAACGGGCGTGCGATTTTTGGTAGACACGGGTGCTTGTCGTTCCCTTTTGCCAAGGAAACTCTTCAAGGCACAACGTAGTCTGTCTACATCTGCCGACGTCCGCTTGGTAGCTGCCAACGGATCTGCGATACCCACCTACGGTTACGAGAACCTCACATTATCGTTCGGAAACGGTAAATTCAATTGGAAGTTTCTCGTTGCTGACATCACAATGCCAATCCTTGGTGCGAATTTCCTCTCTCATTTCCACCTTCTGATCGATGTCGCCCACCGACGATTGGTCAACGCAGACTCTTACTTGTCGACACCTCTTCAACCCGCCCCCTCTAACCTCGCTCTCCACATCAGTGCACCCACGGATGCCTACGCCCACCTCCTCACGTCGTACCCGTAAGTTTTCCGTCCAGAACTTCGCCAAACGCCCATGGTTCCTGCCAAGCACGGTATTTATCACCATATCAAGACGACGGGACCCCCACTCTACGCAAAATTCAGACGTCTGGCACTGGAACGATTGGCAGCCCCCAAACAGACGTTCGCCGAAATGGAGAAAATGGGCCTTTGCCAAAAGGCCTCCAGCCCATGGTCGTCACCCTTACACATCGTTCTGAAGAAAGACGGCTCCCTCCGTCCGTGCGGGGATTACAGGCGCCTAAACATGCAAACAGAACCGGATCACTACCCCCTCCCAAACATTGCCGATGTAACCTCCTACCTGCACAAAGCGAAGGTTTTCTCTACGCTCGACCTCCTGAAGGGGTATTATCAGGTGCCTATGAACCCAGAAGACATCCCCAAAACCGCCATCACCACTCCGTTTGGCACATACACCTTCAATTACTCCTGTTTTGGCCTTCGTAATGCTGGGGCAACATTTCAACGTCTCATGGATGGCATCTTAGGGGACCTCCCTTTCTGTGTATGTTATGTGGACGACATACTTGTGTTCTCCTCCTCAAAAGAGGAACACCTCCGTCACCTGCGCATCGTGCTCGACCACCTGCAACAAAACGGCCTTGTAGTCCTGTACGACAAGTGTACCTTTGGTGCCAACGAAGTGTCGTTCTTAGGGCACCGTTTCACTCCTGAAGGAGTCCATCCCCTCCCTGAGAAGGTAGCAGCCATTCAGAATTTCCCCGCGCCCTCGACCGTCAAAGCTCTGCAGGAATTCTTGGGCATGATCAACTATTATCACCGTTTTCTGCCAGCCATTGCCGCCACTCTTGCTC
>NC_090762.1:40788432-40790932 GCF_036898095.1 Palaemon carinicauda | reverse complement strand
CCGTTTTCATTGCGAGTTGGAATCATTGATATTAAATGTTATCAATAGGAGTATTACCATCATTATCATCAATTCATAAAAGTTAATAAGCAAACCTCGTCAAGCCATGTGATAAGATCACCCAATTGCCACCTCTCCACCATCATCTTTAACCCCACCTACTTATATCCTTCTGGTGGAAGTGTTTTGGTAAATGAAAAACAAAATACTAAGATGACAATATTTCATACAGTTTGCTTTCCAGGTGTTTAAAATTATATCAAAACTACAGATAACGAAGTAAATATGCGAAAGACATTGAACAATTATCGAGAGTAATGGATTTCTTGAAGAGCTTACCGGAGGAACACTTTTAAGGTGTTGGACATCAGGACATGAAACGACAAATAAAATCGTATAATACGAATACTCAATGCTAAGGAAATATTTCCTTTTGCCTTTGGAAGGGTGAAGCCAGCTAGACTCGGACCTTTGAGCATTGAGCAATCGTCACCAGGGAAGGGGGTTCGCTTGGAAGTGAACGACTTGCCCAGATAATTTGATTGATTGATTGATTGATTAGGAGTTTTTGGTCATCCTGACATCTAAGGTTATTGACACCGAACCAGATAATTTGAGTAAACAATGTATTGATAGTTTAACATTTTATACCCTACATCCTATATACTACATCATCACTATAATAATACATCAATGAACTTTCGTTGCATGTCATTTCACATATTTTATTGCCACCAATCACCTCTGAAACAATATAGATTATGTTAACTGATGATGCATTTTAAATCTCCAACCTTAAACTAATATAATTGATATAGCAAATAATACTATTTTCACTAAGAGGGCCGGAGCCAAGTAGCCTGTGACAAAAGCTGACCCCAACCACACCGAGCTACGTGGCTCATGATCGAAATCAAAGGAAAACACAGAAATCAACAACTAAACCTTTAACCCTCATTACCCTCGAAATTTTGAACAAAGGCCACTTATTAATGATTGGTGACCCGATAGGTGCTATTTGAAACGATACATTATTAACCCCTACATATAATACGTATGCCACAGTGTGTAATTATGTGGGGAGAGAGAGAGAGAGGAGAGAGAGAGAGAGAGAGAGAGAGAGAGAGAGAGAGAGAGAGAGAGAGAGAGAGAGTGGAATTGCTTAAGAAAATGCAAACGAGCGACATTTCCTTGTTATGAATATTAATATAAATAGTCAGTTCCAATATTAAAGAAAAATTTATACAGAAATAGGATAGGAAAATTTAAATAAAAAGTTATGGAAAATCTTTTGATGAATTAGTTTCGAAATAATATTAGATTACATTTCTTAAAAGAATAAAAAAGTTCTCTCTCTTCATTGCCTTTCTTTGAGTGACAACTGTAATTTCCCTCCTCCTCACATTCGAACCATCCTAACGATGTCTCGGTTGTTTAACTTCGGCCACCTTTCAGGGCAAGAGGGGCATGATCTCTTCAAGTCAGGTCTGGCCAGACGACACCGGTTTTGTTGCTGGGTGTACATACATACCTGTGTAAGGTAGGGGGGGGGGGGGGGGGCGACGGCGTTTATAACCTAGCTAAAATGAGTAAACGGCAGCGGTTATAGTGAATTAATTTTTCATAGGGTAAAAAAAAAAATGCTAATATCAAATGTCATAGAGATGGCAGCAAGAAGTTTAACAGATGTTTTAAATACGGAGAGAGAGAGAGAGGAGAGAGAGAGAGAGAGAGAGAGAGAGAGAGAGAGAGAGAGAGAGAGAGAGAGATATTTTGAAAATTATCATATAAGGCCTTTCAATATCCCAAAAACACATCATATTATAAATAGTAAAGTGAAGTTGTACAAAAACAAGAAAACGCACAGTAGAGAAACCGGAATGACCACTAAGTTCAAAGGAAGCGGAATAGATAAATGTATAACACTTAAAAAATAATAATCAGTTTATCTTTATCATTAAAATAATCAAGTTGTATTATTCTCTTGCTTGACGGGTACACTCGGGTACACTATTCAATCTTATTTCTCTTCCTCTTGTTTTGGTAAAGTTTTTATATTTTATATAGGAGATATCTATTTTAATTCTGTTACTCTTCTTAAAATATTTAATTTGTCCTTGTTTCGTTTCCTCACCAGACTATTTTTTCCTGTTGGAGCCCCTAAGCTTATTGCATCCTGCTTTTCCAACGAGGATTGCAGCTTAGCAAGTAATAATAATAATAAAAATAAATAATAATAATAAAACATTTAGAAATATAGTATGGAGAATGAAAACAATGTATTACTTTTCGTTCCTTTCTTATATATCCTCATACAGAGCAACAATCATTTAACAAACGCTAACGTGATTTCTTGGACAGAGAGTTTGTGTATGTATGTGCGTGTGTTTTGTTTACCTTTCAGACGAATCAGAATCGGAAACAACTAACCGAGAGGAGGGACATTTATACAACAGGCAATCGCATCAAGATAGACACTTATTGTTATTACGGGGAGGAA
>NC_090762.1:40778432-40783432 GCF_036898095.1 Palaemon carinicauda | reverse complement strand
CCTCCTTTACATCGCCGCTAGGGAAGGATACAAAAAGAGATTAAGTTTCTTCACTTTTGCCAGGCTCATTTTTCTTTTCAAAATGCAACAGGCACCTAGAAGGTTTTACGTTTTACCTGAAACCGCGTACATCAGCTTCTTTATTGTAAAATATAAACCCAGGTATATAAAATATACAAGTCTGCTTGATACATACTATAAGAGCATCACCGGGAAATAAAATTATATGAGAATTATAGATTACACATTCACACAGATGATATTAAAAAATACTAATTAAATCTTTGATTAACTTCGTGATTTCTGACTGTTGAAATGCATCAAACGTAAAAGGGAAGAAAATCATATTGAAAAAATATAATATAATATAAGGTTAATCCAAGAGTAAATGACAAAGAGAATGGAAGCCTAATAAAAAAATGTTGAGGCATGAGAGGACAAGGGCAGCTAGGATAAAATATGAGATTCGATAGCAACATGGAAGGAAGCAAGAAAAGATGGAAAGTAGAAGGATATAACGTAGGTGCACAATGGGCCGAATGGACGCTGCAAAGCATTAAGTAATGACTAAGGTGCACCACATGTGATAGAAAGGTGGCGATTTACCACGATGGGAGCTATATATATCTGCCTCGTAAAACAGGGAATGCTCCAAGTTATAAAAACTGGAGCATAAAATCGGGTCACTGAAGCATTGCAATATTTCATAGGTAAGGTATCAAACCACGGTGATATTCGCTAGGCAAAGCAACCAAAGCACTGCAGAAGCGAGGTCACTGACATGACGTGACATTCTGAAAGGTAGGTCGCTGAAGTGTCTTAATATTGCAGAAATGAGGTCGTTACTGATATAAGGTTATATTCTTAAAGCTAGGTAACAGAAGTATCGTGATATTGCAGAAACAAAGTGACTGACATGATGTGTTATTCTAAAATCTTGGTCACTGAAGTGTCGTGATATTGCAGAAGCAAAGTTACTGACATGACATGATATTCTAAAAGCTAGTTCAATGAAGTGTCGTGATATTGCAGAAGAGAGGTCACCAACAGGATGCAATATTTTAAAACCTGAGTCACCAAATTATCGTAATATTGCAGAAGCAAGGTCAATGACATAACGTGATCTTCTAAAAGCTGTGTCACTGAAGTGCTGCCATTTTACAAAAGCAACGCGACTGACACGACATGATATTCTAAAAAGAAGTAACTAGATTATCATGATATTGCAGAAGCAAAGTCACTGATATAACATGATATTCTAGAAGATAACCGATGTGTTGAGATTTTGCAAAAGCGACACTACTGACACGACATGATATTCTAAAAGCAGTTCCTAAATTGTCGGGATTTTGCCAAAGCAACGCCACTGATACGACGTGATATTCTAAGCCATGGGTAACTGAAATGTCGTGATATTTCAAAAGCGACGCCAATGGCATGCCATGATATTCTAAAAGATAGGTAACTAGAGTGTCGAGATTTTGCAAAAGCGACGCCACTGGCAGGACGTAATATTCTATAAAATAGGTAACTAAAGTATCGTGATTTTGCAAAACCGACGCCACTAACATGACGTGGTATTCTAAAAGATAAGTAACTGAAGTGTTGTGATCTTGCAAAAGCAACGCCACTAACACGGCTCGATATTCTAAAAGATAGGAAACACAAGTGTCGTGATTTTGCAAAAGCTACACCACTGACACGACATGACATTCTAAGAGATAGGTAACTGAAGTGTCGTGATTTTGAATAAGTGACACCACTGACATGACATGATATTCTATAAGAAGTCACTAACTTGTTGTGATATTGCAGAAATGAAGTCACTGATATTACGTGCTATTCTAAAAGATAGGTAACTGAAGATTTATGATTTTGAATAAGCGACGGCACTGACACGACATGATATTCTAAAAGCTGTCACTAAATTGTCATGACATTGCAGAAGCGAAGACAATGATATAAGGTAATATTCTAAAAGATAGGTTACTGAAGTGTCGTGATTTTGAAAAAATGACGCTACTGACACAACATGATATTCTAGACGCTGTCACTTAATTGTCGTGATATTGCAGAAGGAAAGTCACTGATATAACGTAATATCATAAAAGATAGGTAACAGAAGTGTCCTGATTTTGAAAAAGCGACGCCAATGACACGACATGATATTTTAAACGCTGTCACTAAATTGTTGTAATATTGCTGAAGCAAAGTCACTGATATAACGTGATATTCTAAAAGAGAGGGAACTGAAGTGTCGTAATTTTGAATAAGCGACACCCCTGACACGACATGACATTCTAAAAGCTGTCACTTCACTAAATTGTCGAGATATTGCAGAAGCAAAGTCACTGATATCATGTGATATTCTAAAAGATAGGTAATTGAAGTGTCGTGATTTTGAATAAGCGACACCACTGACACGACATGATATTCTGTAAGCAGTCACTTAATTATCGTGATATTGCAGTAGCGAAGTCACTGATATAACGTAATATTCTAAAAGATAAGTAACAGAAGTGCCGTGTTTTGAAAAAGCGACGCCATTGACACGACACGATATTCATGATATTGCAGAAGCGGAAGTCACTGATATCATATAATATTCTAAAAAATAAGTAACTGAAGTGTCGTGATTTTGAATAAGCGACACCACTGACACGACATGATATTCTATAAGCAGTCACTCAATTATCGTGATATTGCAGTAGCAAGGTCACTGATATAACGTAATATTCTAAAAGATAGGTAACAGAAGTGTCGTGATTTTGAAAAAGTGACGCCATTGACACGACACGATATTCGTGATATTGCAGAAGCAAAGTCACTGATATGTGATATTCTAAAAGATAAGTAACTGAAGTGTCGTGATTTTGAATAAGCAACACCACTGACACGACATAATATTCTAAAAGCCGTCAATAAATTGTCATGATATTGCAGAAGCAAAGTCACGGATATAACATGATATTCTAAAAGATAGGTAACTGAAGTGTTTGTGATTTTGAATAAACGACGCCACTGACAAGACATGATATTCTAAAAGCAGTCACCAAATTGTCGTGATATTGCAGAAGCGAGGTCACTGATATAACGTGATATTCTAAAAGATAGGTAACTGAAGTGTCATGATTTTGAATAAGCGACACCACTAACACGATGTGATATTCTAAACGCTAGGTTACTTAAGTGTTGTAATATTGTCAAAGCGAGGTCTGTGAAGCATCGAGGGATTCCAAAAGCGAAGTTACCGATGCATTGCACTATTCCAAAATCAAGGTCACTGAAACCATTACATCTAATAACTGTGCTCATCCACAACACACAGACTTTATCAACAGTGGAATCCTCATCAGTTGTTAAGGTTACAATTATAAAGAAGTGGTACTGTCATAGTGTTATTCCTTTTCGAGTTATCCAAAAGGGAAAACCAAGAGAAGTAAAACCAATGACTGGCAAAGAGGGAAGGAAAGAGAGGAAAGGGGAGTCAGTGGGAGCTTTGGCTGCCCTACTTCTCCAGTGACGAGAATATTGATTTTGCAAATGGAACAAAAGTTGGATTCAGCTTTTTGAATTGCATTTCCTTTCAGTTCTGATGACTTTAGGAGGAATTGGTGATCTATTTTCCTCTTTTGTTTCGATTTCCTCCTTTTCTCCCTTGTGATTTGAAAGTATAAAATGCCCCAATTGCCTTCCCTCCAAGTCCCCCCGCCTCTCATCCCCGCCTTTAAAGCTAAATGCAATCTCTTTGGCAGATCAGGAAGGTTGGTGGTGGGGATCCTAAGAATTCTTCATTTCCATAATGGATACGTTTTGTATCGCTTCTGTTGTTCAACTATTGAGGTTATTCAAGAAGCGAAGCAGGGGAGGGGGACCTAACCCCCCACCTACCCAACCCCTACCCAGTTTTTTCTTTACGAATTTCTCTCCTTTTGTTCTTAACTACACTTTCTCTTTTTTATATTTTTGCATCATCCAACAGTATTTGTTTTTATTACCAACAAAAGGCGTAACGTGTACCATATTTGGTCTTTATTCAACTAATCAGGAAGAGATATGCCGAATACGAGTCACAACATAATAGAAAAAAAAAATTAACTTTCCTCTACGAATTATTTTCACAAAATATAATTAATGAACATAAGACAATTGAAAATGAATGATTTACCTGACACTAAAATCCATATGAAATTCAATATATCATTAAGTTTACTGTATATCTCAGAAAGACAAAGTTATTAGAGGAATTCTGTAACATTGCAATTTCACAATTTACTAAACATCAATATTTCCAGGTCTGATACAGTAGCATGTAACGTCTCTCTAAAATTACAACAATACAACGAACAGTGTGTTGAAAGTATATTTCCAATAAAGCATGTATTATAAATATATATATATATATATATATATATATATATATATATATATATATATATATATATATATATATATATATACTTCACATTGTTGTGATCGATATGCTGCACTAAAATATGTACGGATCCTATCTAGTCCTGAATTTATATAAATGCATATAAATATACACACACACAGATATATGTATATATATATATATATATATATATATATATATATATATATATATATATATATATATATATATATATATATATATATATATATACACAGACATATACCTAAATTTATATATCGATATATATAAAATCTGGTTTCTCCGGGAACATTTTTTTTTATTACAAAAGTTGAACTACCTTTATATGTATGTATATACACACACACACACACACACACACATATATATATATATATATATATAAATATATATTTATATACATCTGTACATATATATATATATATATATATATATATATATATATACACATATATATACATATATATATACATATATATATATATATATATATATATATATATATATATATATTACACACACACACACACACACACACACACACATATATATATATATATATATATATATATATATATATATA
>NC_090762.1:40748432-40768432 GCF_036898095.1 Palaemon carinicauda | reverse complement strand
AAACCCTTAGTGACTCTTCTCATTTATCTTTGTAGTGAAGCCCTGAGTAAATTACTTTTGCCCTATAAGCTCATCCTTTTTCACATTCCGACTGCAAATTGATTTTCGATTCTTCTTCCTGTTGCAATTAAACCGAATATTGGTGTTTCCCGCCCGCAGAGTTCTCTCTCTCTCTCTCTCTCTCTCTCTCTCTCTCTCTCTCTCTCTCTCTCTCTCTCTCTCTTTTCAAGTTAAAGTTGTGAGTTTGGTCTTCTGAGGTCTCCTGTACAGTAAAAACCCTTTATTGATTTCATTCTTCATTCTCTACTTTACAATGATACGTCAAGAATGATACTTTTCTTGGAACTGTTCTTCCAATGCCTCCTCAAGTTACGAATATGAAACAAAGTGCCGAGAGAGAGAGAGAGAGAGAGAGAGAGAGAGAGAGAGAGAGAGAGAGAGAGAGAGAGAGAGAGAGTGTATAACTAATGCATTTTTTACTGAAGCAGGTGTTACTCGATTTCCATAACTTCAACGTCTAAATAAGTTAGTTTCATTGCTCTTTCAATTCAAGATGTTTATATCCTGAAATTCTTTTATTTCAAATGGAACTCAAACGAGTATGATCTAATAAATACAGAAGGGAATTGTTATTTAACAGTATTGTTGTAATTGTTCAATGGCTACATTCTTTTTGGTAAGGGTAGAAGAGACTCTTTAGCTATGGTAAGCAGCTCTTCTAGGAGGACACTCCAAAATCAAACCATTGTTCTCTAGTCTTGGGTAGTGCCATAGCCTCTGTACCATGGTCTTCCATTGTCTTGGGTTACAATTCTCTTGTTATTCTTGTAACGAAAAATAATTCTGCTTAATAGTCTCTTTACAGCCTAAATAAATTGTTTTATAACTGCTGATGGCCTTGTTTAATAATTCGTACTTTTCTACTCAGACAGAAAATGAACTATTCGGTTCTGGATGAGACATATTTTCTATTTATTCATTTCTGTGTTGAAGTTTCCTAAAATCATTTCCTAGCCAGAAATGACAAAATTACAAATTTTCAGCAGTTCATGCACGCCAGATATTAATTACAAAACTATTTTTTTGGCAGTTAATTTTAAGAAATGTTCCTACGTGCCCAGTGCATCTGTTCTTAAATGATCATACAATTCAAGGTCTAAATTTAAACCTTGCTACATAGCATAGTTGGCTTCATTAATTCTGGTACACTTTATTATAAGAAAATAAGCAGACGTCAGTGTACCGGAATTAATGAAGCCAACTGTACATTAAACGAGCAAAACCATAAATGAGAAAACTTTATATCTTGACTGGCTATTATTACCTGCTTTCTTTAAATGCGTATCAGGTGTTTCAACATACTGAGAGCTTCCAAATATCAACATATAGGAAGTGAATTCTTCAACCTGCAATTAATCACGCTATTAAATGAACTTCTTCCCAACCTCAAGTTTCTAGTAAGGGAATAGTTCGGGCAAGGAAAATCAGGCCTAGGCCTTACTGAAGAGTTGTTAACAGCGTACCATCGACCAAATTTGTATCTTCTTTTTAGTATCTTACTTTGCCTCCATTCACACCCCTTTTCTTAATAATAATAACAATAATAATAATAATAATAATAATTAATACTAACAATAAATACTACTACTACTACTAATAATAATAATAATTAATAATAATAATAATTAATGATAATAATAATAGTAATAATAATAATTATTATTATCATTATTAATAATAGAAATAATAACAATAAATGATAATAATAATAATATTAACAATAATAGTAATAATTATTATTATTATTATTATTATTAATAAAAATACTAACTAAACATAATAATAATAATAATAATAATAATAATAATAATAATAATAATAATAATAATAATAATAATAATAATATACTGACCAACCTCTTTCAATTTTAGCTTCAGTGGGGGGTTGAGTGATCGCCACGATCACTCAACCCGCCCCCCCCCCCCACCACCCAGCGTAACAGCAGAAATGTAAATATTCAATCAATTTTTCCACTCAAGTTGGCAAGGAGTCATGATACCCCTACAATAGCCCTCAGAGTCATCCCGATTCCTAATATTTAATCTATAAGGTTAGGATAAGCAAGATTGGAATAGGTTTAGTTAGTTCAACTGAAGTTTGTGACGAGCCTTTACAACTTTGTGAACATAAAATGAGCCTTTCAAACTCAGTAAACTTAAAATCTGAAGTTCAAATCTCTCTCTCTCTCTCTCTCTCTCTCTCTCTCTCTCTCTCTCTCTCTCTCTCTCTCTCTCTCTCTCTCATATATATATATATATATATATATATATATATATATATATATATATATATATATATATATATACAGTAAATATATATATATACATATAGTGTATTTATATATATATATATATATATATATATATATATATATATATATACAGTAAATATATATATATACATATAGTATATTTATATATATATATATATATATATATATATATATATATATATATATATATATATATATATATATATATATATATATTATGGATGAATTTAGATCAGCAAAAATGCATTCATTACATTAATAATATAAATAATCAGCTTAGCTAAAATGCCTAAATGTTTTCAATATATTCAGCCTATATCTAATTTTGCTTGACAAATTAAGCAAGTGTCAACGTGGTTCTTTTTCCCTTAATTCTCTAAGCATATTTTCTATGTCAATTGACTTGACCATTACTAAGCTTTTCAAAACATAGGTGGAACAGAGAGAGAGAGAGAGAGAGAGAGAGAGAGAGAGAGAGAGAGAGAGAGAGAGAGAGAGAGAGAGAGAGAGAGACCTAATCCAAAAGGTGTCAAGAATTATATAGCCAATTCCGCTGGAAGGAATCGACACTTTACATGTAGTTCTTGATAATGATTCTAAGGTATTGCTATTTTCACAGAGGAAATTTCCCATTCATGGCCGACTTTGAATAATATCAAATAATGAAATCTTTCCACTCTCATGGAAGTTGGCACGCACCAGGACACTGGCAGATCAAAATTCGCTTACTCGGGATATAATTATGCAGCAAAATGATTCGACAGTGGCTTTGTTGATTTAGTGTAACTTGCCAGAGATGAATATGGAGATAAATAACTAAGAGCATATTTCATTCATGCTGGGAAACAGGAACTCCCAGTGGCTTAAATTCAGGCGGTGAAAGAGTAAGTAATACGAGTATTCTTTCTATAAAAAGAAAAAAAAAAACGCCTTTAAAGATTTAAGGGCCGCTCTTAAAAAAAAAAAAAAATTCGCCTTTACAGATTTAAAGGCCGCTCATGAATGACAGAGGCAAGGGATGGTAACATTGCCCTATTGAGCAGGCCAATGCTCTATAGACTGTCCGTATATGCATATGATCAACGCCCAAGCTCTTCTCCACCCAAGCTAGGACCAAGGAGGGCCAAGCAAGGGCTGCTGATGACTCAGCAGAGAGACCTATAGGCTCCCCCCCCCCATCATTAGCTCAAAAGGATGGTAAGGTTGCAGCGACCAAAGAAATTCTACTGATAAAGAAGATAAAATGGAAGAAAAGAAACTGGAGGTCATTACAAAGAGATATTTTATTCAAGCATCTGTCCATTCAGTGGCATTCCAGAATTGGAAAACTGATTCAGTCTAAAAGATCAGTCGAGACGTCTATCTGGTGATCAATTACGACAACTTGATCTATATTGATCAATAAAGGAGAAAGGTAACAAACATACATAAGGTTGATTTTCAGACAGATCAATGTCTATAAGGAGGTATATCACAAACACAGGGATGAATCACTAACAAACAATAGAGATAGCAACGGACATAAGTCACAAACAAACAGGGGAAACTCACGATCAGACAACTGACATAAGAATCTGATTACACATAAATACATGGGGAGTTAAGAGTGATAAAGAAGGCTGATCATAAATAAACACTTAATGTCTTACTGATAGGAAAAGCATGTAATCATAAACAAACACCGGAATGACTTAAGACATAGGAAGTGCATAAAATACACATGCATGACGTAATGATACAAAAAGTGGCAAAGGGAATTGACAGCAAATAACGATAAGATTAAGTCACTTGACAGGCAGAGGTGGTAGATCCTAGGCGACACTGACAAACTAGGAAGGTAGAACCCAAACAAACAGAAGATTGACACTTAGATATACAAACAAAAAAGATGATATATGATGTTAAGGCAATTAAGCACTAGAGTGACTTACTGACTCATGAGGTACATCACAAACCAAATCACTATTGACTACTAGTCAAAGGGGACATATGATGTTAAAACACAAACAAACAAACTGATTTTTCCCAGACAGACAATGAAAATAATAAAAAAAGAAACACATACACAAGGGTGATACATCAACATACAAAGGATGTATATCACAAATAAATGAAGGGATTAATTACTAGTAACCAAAGGTGATAAAAAAACGGAGAGACACAATGAAAGAGGTAGTTCACAAACACATCGGTGATTTATTGACATACAACGAAACAAATCCCAAATTTACATTAAGGTAACTCACTGGCAGACAAAGGAAGTGGCGAAGGAGGTTGAAGATCTTAATCATACTCACGGAGGACTCACTGACAGATGAAGGAAGTAGATCGCAAACAAAAGCAAGGGTGACTTAGGTGACAGGCAAATGGAGGTAGATAATTAGTAAACGTCGAGGTGTCACGCCAAACAGTCTACTTTTATTCCTAACTCCACAAAATACTTATACTTGTATTTTCTTTAAATTCTTATGGATTTGTCCTTGCGTAAATTTTGGTCAAAATATGTAGAGTAGTTCTGTGGGAAATTTCCCTCAAACAAGCAAATAAATAAACTAACAAACAGACGAAACAGACAAAGGTGAATACATACCCTTCGCAAAATCTTCGTTTTTGGCCAAGGCAACAAAGGAGGTAGACCACAGCCATAAGTTGGGGTGACTGACAAGCAGAGGAAGTAGATAAAATGTAAACGAATAAAGGAGATTAATTACAAACACATACGTGTGGATTTTCAGACGAAACAGCGGTGTCCCAAGAATATGAGAGAAATCACGAGAATCACAATACAAGGAAAATCTTCCACTCATAATCGTTAGTTTCTTTGGTAGCTGCAATCTAGAAAAAGCAAAATGTTGAAGGATGAGAGGATTCAAGCATCTAATGAATGAATTCTTTTAGGCATGCAATTAATTTTTTGATAAAAACACACCAACGGTCTGTAATTACTTGAAAAGAACATGGTTTTTTCTCAGTTTTATACTCGCACTGAATTTCGCGATAATTTATACGACTACGTAGATCAGGAGGAATGGGAGACATGTTTGCTACGTGAAAATAAATCTTTAGTTATGGTAAGCAGCTCTTCAAGGAGGAGGACATTCCAAAATGAAACCATTATCCTAATCTTGGGTAGTGCCAAAGCCTCTGTAACATGGTCTTCCACTGTCTTGGGTTAGAGTTCCCTTGCTTGAGGGTACACTCGGCACACTATTCTGTCTTATTTCTCTTCCTCTTGTTTTGTTAAATGTGTTATAGTTTATATAGGAAATATTTATTTTGATGTTACTGTTCTTAAAATATTTTATTTTTTCTCGTTTTCTTTCCTCACTGGGCTCTTTTCCCTGCTGGAGCCTGGGCTTATAGAATTCTGCTTTTCCAACTAGGGTTGTAACTTAGCTAATAATAATAATAATAATAATAACAATAATAATAATAATAATAATAATAATAATAATAATAATAATAATAATAATAATAATGATAATAATAATAATTAATTGACGAAATGACCTAACGTGACAGCAGCAGTGGTCGTTGAAACTTGAGATTGTAGTGATTTCACGGGGACAACATTAGCAATATAAGAGTTTAGTCTTTAAGAGGCTGGCCTCAAATTTTAAGAGAGATAATAATGAATTATAAATAATTAGTAGTAAAGTAAGAATAGCATTTACAGAAACCAAAGAGGAAGAATCATTGGAACTCGTTGGAACAAATATCATAATGACGATTGATTGATTGATTTGAGGTTTTCTGGCATCCTGACATCTAAGGTCATTGACGCCGATATAGTTTATAGTTACAAAAAAAAAAAAAATAATAATAATAATAATAATAATAATAATAATTAATTAATTAATTAAGACCATAAAAGCAGAGATATCATTTTAAAAGTTGAATAACTTTCAGAATACCTGCTTCTAAAATAAAGCTAAAACTATCACTAGCATTGTAGGACACATCATGTCCAAGAATCTTGGCATGGATGAACCTGCCATACTAACCTCGAGCCTCAAACCGATTTCTATTTCTTTCCCTACTATATATGAAGCATCATTATGAGAAGATTAAAAGGAGCAGAGCAAAATAAACACGTTCTTTAAGAAAAAGCATCTCACCACGATAAATCCAAACCACTAAAAACAAAACATAACCCTCATAGGAGAAGATGGAGGATGGATTTAGGTAGGCCTACCTAAAGAGGACCACGGGCTCTTGACAATTATTAGCAGCCCGTAAGTGGAATATGGATGTGAAAGAGGTAAGAATATATATAAATGATGAAGATGGGATGGAAGGAATGGAATGGGAGCATCATGACGAACATGGCGAGAATCCGAGGCTCAGTAGAGGCTCCGCAAAGCAAATGTCGTTCCCAAACCCAGATCCTCTTCGGTCCTAGATAAATTTTATTCTTTCTCAATTCAGCGCCCCGAAGAAGAGAATGAATGAATGAATCATAAGAGAGGTAAGTGTCAACTACAAAAAATCCTTCTTAGGAATATGGGAATAACAAATGAATGAATCTTAAGAGAGACAAGTGTCAACTACAAAAAATCCTTCTTAGGAATATGGGAATAACAAATGAATGAATCAAAAGAGAGGTAAGTGTCAACTACAAAAAATCCTTCTTAGGAATATGGGAATAACAAATGAATGAATCTTAAGAGAGACAAGTGTCAACTACAAAAAATCCTTCTTAGGAATATGGGAATAACAAATGAATGAATCAAAAGAGAGGTAAGTGTCAACTACAAAAAATCCTTCTTAGGAATATGGGAATAACAAATGAATGAATCATAAGAGAGGTAAGTGTCAGCAACAAAAAATCCTTCTAAGGAATATGAGAATAACAAATGAATGAATCATAAGAGAGGCAAGTGTCAACTACAAAAAAATCCTTCTTAGGAATATATGAATAACAAATGAAATAATCATATGAGAGGTAAGTGTCAACTACAAAAAATCCTTCTTAAGAATAAGTGAATAACAAATGAATGAATCATAAGAGAGGTAAGTGTCAACTACAAAAACTCCTTCTTAAGAATATGTGAACAACAAATGAATGAATCATAAGAGAGGTAAGTGTCAACTACAAAAAATCCTTCTTAGGAATATGGGAATAACAAATGAATGAATCAAAAGAGAGGTAAGTGTCAACTACAGAAAAATAATTCTTAAGAATATGTGTATAACAAATGAATGAACTATAAGGGAGTTAAAATCAACTACAAAAAATCCTTCTTAGGAATATGTGAATAACAAATGAATGAATCATAAGAGAGGTAAAGTCAACTACAAAAAATCCTTCTTAGGAATATGTGAATAACAAATGAATGAATCATAAGAGAGGTAAAGTCAACTACAAAAAATCCTTCTTAAGAATATGTAACAAGATATCCACGAGAAAGCTAACATACAAGGTCAGGGACCAGGCCGTTCCTTGTTACATCTCGACTTCTCTAACTAGTAAATAGAGCTGGGACAAATAATTAATCCCTTAGGTCACTGGCTAATGGATGGGTCAAATGGGAACAGGGAAGCCATGATTTTGTTGTTGGCAGTTGTTTTTATGTCTCTCTCGATCCTTCAGAAGAAATAAGAGGATTTCGGTTTGGCTGCGAAATACCCTTCGCAATAAATACTATATATGAACTAATCATTATCCCATTGTATTACAAAATTGGGCTTAAAAGAAATATGTTTTTCAAGGCATTGAAATATCTAAAGCTTAATTTAATCAACGTTGTCTGGAGTTTCAATCGTTTATCATCAACGTTTTCTGGAGTTTCAATCTTTTATCCTAATATTCTTTTAAATTGCTTACATTCTAGCTCCCCTCTACTTCTTTGCAGCAAATGTTTTTATGTTGAACAGGCTTGCATAAGTCCTTTTACAGTTAAAAAATTAAATATCTGCTTTAATGTTGTTAATGTTTTAAAATATTTTATTTTGATTTTCATTACTTCTTGCATCATTTATTTATTTCTTTATTTCCTTTCCTCACTGGGCTATTTTTCCTTGTTGAAGCACTTGGGTTTAGAGCATCTTGCTTTCCCAACTACGGTTGTAGCTTAGCTAACAATAATAATAATAATAATAATAATAATAATAATAATAATAATAATAATAATAATAATAATAATAATAATAATAATAATAATAATAAGTGGTTTCTCGTCACTTTATTTTCTATAGAGTAAACTGTTAGAAACTTTACAACTTTATAAATAATAAATACACTTAAATACTAATAAAAAATCTAATTTTTAATATCGATTCCACTATAGTTTGGGAGTAAACACTAAACCTATGCCTCTGAAATTATATACAACAGGACTGTGAAGAGAGATATATATATATATGTTAATTTCAACTCTGCTATACATATTCCTATCGAATTCAGGTGATACTCGATTCATAGGTTTGTAACAAATGGACATCCGTGATAGTTCTGTCATTGATAAACATATTTCATGCAATTATTCAAATAAAATAAATGAACAAATATAGCAAATTTCCATGAATATATATATATATATATATATATATATATATATATATATATATATATATATATATATATATATATATCTATATATACATATGTTTATATATATATGTATATATATATATATATATACATATATATATATATATATATATATATATATATATATATATATATATATATATATACACACATATATATACATATATATACGTACACACATATATTTATACACATATTTACACACACACACACACACATATATATATATATATATATATATATATATATATATATATATATATATATATATATATATATATATATACTTATATCTATCTATCTATATATATATATATATATATATATATATATATATATATATATATATATATATATATATTATATATATATATATATGTCTGTGTAACTTCCCCCCAGACATATATCTCTATATACAGTATATATCTTCAACCTTAATAAGTATATATTTCCATTTCTTAGAGATTATATTCAGATGAGGTACCAAGCATTGCTCTTCTCTACCGTGCTAGGCGGTACATCTTAGCAATCCATGTTTGCCGACGGTTATACGAGTATAAGCGGGTGAAGAGAGATATAAGAAAAATTGTAATTTGTGACTTCAATGCTAAAGTTGGAAGGAATGATCAAGGTATAGAAAATGTTATGGGTGTTGAGGCTCTTGGCGAAGTTGCAAGTGAATATGGAGCACATTTTATAAGTTTTTTGTTCAACAGGCAATGTTGTTATTGGAGGTACTCCTTTCAAGCACAAGGACATCCACATACTGTATATACATGGACTTCAACGTGTGGCAATTACAAAAGTCAAATATATCACATAACCATTAATGAAGAGAGGAGGATGACTCATTGGCACACTGAAATTAAAAGTGAAAGCATTCAACAGAAATGTTGATAAAAAACCCATGTTTGATACAACTAAGCTTCTAGATGATGAGCACAGAGAAACATTTGCTATTGGATGTAATAATCGATTTGCGGTCTTAGAGACTTTAATAGACAAAGAGCAGACAATTAATGAAGGACGGTGTGATATTAAGAATATACATCAGTCAGTTGGTAGCGAAGTTTTAGGACATGATGATATAAGGAGAAAATGATGGACATCAAATGATACTTGGGATACTATAAAAATGAGATAAAGGCAGAAATTGATTGGTGAAAGTTTCTGAGGAAGTAATGAAAATTACAAGGTAGAGCATGCTAAGTATTTTAGTATTCATAGTGAGATCAAAGGAAAAGCCAGGAAATACTAGTGAGAATATTTAGAAAGGAAAGTAGATAAGGCTAACAAAGCTATGAATTCAGGGAGTGGCTATGGTATAAAAATTGCTCATAGAATTATTAATGAAATCTCGACTGGGGCAAAAATGAAGAAGCATATACCCATCAAAAAGAGAGATAGATCTGTTATAACAACAAAAGATGAAGAAAGTCAACGTTGGATGGAACACTTTAGTGAGGTCATGAATAAAAGATATGAGGAGAATAACTTGATTGATATACCTGAAGCTGAGGAAGACCTTGATGTGCCCATGAATGAATTCAGTGAGTAATCAAGTCGAAGCTATTATTAAAAACCCCAAGAGATGGAAAGCCCCTGGATACGATGGAATAACTGCTTAGATGATTTTGGCCGAAAATGAAGTGACTTCCTAAATACTTACAAGATTGTTCTGTAGAATACGGCATGAAGAGGCAAAACCTGAGGAATGAAGCTAGGAGTGTTGGTGAAAATGGCTAAAAAAAGATCTGACTGTTTGCAATAATTACAGATGCATCACACTTACGCCAGTTAATATGAAAAAACATAGTATGCTCATTCTAGAGTCTAGAGAGAAAGATTTATGTAAAGTTGTGAGATGGACAAGCACGATTTCGAGAATGTAAAAGTTGTGATTACCATATTTTCTTTTTAAGACATTTTGTAGAGAAATGTGTATAATATATAAATACAATTTTGTTGGCATTTGCGAACTATGAGATAGCCTTTAATAGTGTGCACTGGCATTATTTTGGAGTTCCTCTTAAATCTATATAAATTTGATTAAGTCTGTTCATGAGCATAGAAAGTGTAAAGTTAATGTTAATGGAGTTCCATCAAATGAATTTAAAGTGAACGGTGGAGTACTCCAAGGGAACGTGTTGTCACCTATGTTGTTTATCCCCTCATGATTTGGTAATGCATGGAACGGTTGGTGATGGTAGAGAAGGATAGGACTGGATTGGAAACAGGAAATTGGCGGACCAAGAGTATGCTGATGATGCTGTCCTTATTAGCAAAACACCACAGGACTTGCAAATCTTGCTTACCAGAATGCATGAAATATCACAGGAGGTTGAGCTCAAGATAAAAAGAAAAAAAGACACAGATGATGAGAAGGGAATATGGAATAGAAGATGAAATATCATTGGAGGGAGAAAGGATTAATGAGGTTGAATCATTTAAATATTTAGGAACTATGATCGCTAATACAGGGTCTTTAGAATTTGAGTTTAATGAAAAATTTAAAAAAGCAAATTAGACAGTGGCTAGGTTAAGCAATATTTGGAAATCAAATCGCCATATTTTACATACAATAATCCGGCTGCATATCAGTTTTGTGAGATCGGCGTTACTGTATGGAAATGATTCGTGGTATGACAATGAAACAACATCCAACAGAATTTGTAGATTTGAGAACAAAGCCCTCAGAAGAATATTGGTAGGTAAATGGTAGGACAGGATTAGAAAGGAAACTATAAGAGAGATTAGTCAAGTGCCATATGTGATGAGATCATGGTGAGGGGTAGAGGGAGATGGTTTGAACATGCTCTTGTCACTCCCTAAGAGATATTAGTTCACCAAACTTTCATCTGATCTCCAAAAGGCACAAGAAGAGTTGGAAGACCCAGACCTAGTTGGCTGAGAAGTATGAAGCGTGAAGTATATGATGATGAATGGAGAAATATTGATTTATAAGCTCAAGATAGAGACGACTTGCGAATTCTAACTGAGGCCCTTTGTGTCAATAGACATAGGAGAAGATGATGATGATGATGATAATCCTAGCTGCAGTCCACTAAGTAGACTAACAACAAACTATCCTATTTATTCAACATAGACAGGACTATTAATCCCTTTGACTTCATTGAAAATCCCTTGCGTGTGTACAAAATTATTTTCCTAAATATGCTTGACAGGACTGAATACAAATAAATGAAGATTATGCAATAGATGAATATAAAAATTCAATCCAATAAAACATTACCATTTTGGAATTGCACATGAAATAAAAAAGTATTCTTACAGAATTGAATTAGATTTTTTTGCGGGTCGAAAGTTAAATCTCCCTCAACGAACATGAAAATATTTTTTTCTAGGAAAGGATACTTTTCTGCAAAAGAATGTTAACAAATTATAAAATTTCAACACCGAATACAAAGGTCTTTTTGAATAAATTATTCATGAATTTCGTGATTTCTGTACATATGCTCATAAGCTTATAGACTTCTCGGGTTTCGTGGTTTAAACAAATATTCAAATTGCGAGCATTTTCTTGTGTTTGTTATGCAATTGAATACCATGAATTTTTTGAGCTTGTGAAGGATGATATAAATCGTAGCCTGTGTTTAAACAGAAGATATATGAGCATCAACTGCATATGTTACATACGATATATATATATATATATATATATATATATATATATATATATATATATATATATATATATATATATATATATATATACATATATATATATATATATATATATATATATATATATATATATATATATATATATATATATACTGTATATATATTCTAATATATATATATATATATATATATATATATATATATATATATATATATTTATATATAAATAGATAGATAGATAGATTATATATATATATATATATATATATATATATATATATATATATATATATATATATATATATATATATATATATATATATATATATATATATATATATATATATATATATATATATAAATAGATAGATAGATAGATAGATTATATATATATATATATATATATATATATATATATATATATATACATATATATATATGTGTGTGTGTATGTATACAGTACTCTTATATGCTATTTCGTCCTAAAAAGGGCTAGCTAAAGTTTTTACCTAATTTTATTATCTTTTCTGGTGCATAGTTGCCAATGAGACCTTCTACCAAATGAATGCTCTTGGTACTTATGAACCGAAGAAGTCCAAACTTCCTCGATGGCCACCCATCTAAATACTGATATATGTGGTAACGGATATTGATCATAATTTAACTAAACTCATTCTTTTTTAATGAGGCGCATTTCCACTGACTCGCAGGGGAGCCCTTTTAGCTATGAAAAGATCCCAGCTGGCTGATTGAGCGGACAAAGTAATTCTAACCAATCAGCTAGCAGAAAACGTTTCCGAGCTAAAAGGGATCCGCTGAGAGTTAGAGCAAATGCGCCTCATTAAAAAAAAGAGTATAATATCTTCATCAAAATAAACATTTTGGTTTATAGTGCCAGAGTAGGTACATATTATAGGCTAGTTGATGTTCCCTCCAGTGGTTTCCTTCTCTGGAGGCTTTGCTTTGGCCTTGGTTAAAGCCCATGAGGCCCCCAACAAAGAAAAAGAAAGCAAAGATGTACACAAGCAGTCACTCTCGCACAAGCTAAATGTACATTTACCCACATATAAAAACCTTGATTGAAAGTCTGGAGAAAATGATTAAGGCTCATGCTATAAGTGACTGTTTCGCCATGTGTTTATGAAACCTTTTAATGACTATATGAAAGACGGGTTCACCAAACTGTATATTTCTTCAAGGCAGGAGTAAATTATTTAAAAAAAAAAAAAAATTTCATTTTAAGACGTGTCGAATATAGTGTACCTTTCTTCCTTCCTTGTGGAAGCCCTTGGATTCATAGCATCCTGCTTTTCCAACTAGGGTCGTAGCTTTGCAAGTAATAATAATAATAATAATAATAATAATAATAATAATAATAATAATAATAATAATAATAATAATAATAATAATAATAAGGTCCATACCAACTCTCTATCGATTACCTTGTGTTTCGATTAATCACGCAACAGTAACATAGTATGAACCTAATTTATTATTATTCGAAGTAATTAATGAAGTTAAAAAAAGAATCCCCACTTCTTTTCTTTGTGACAAAATGTACAAACGATAAAAATGCAACGCTTCTTTTTTTCTCTATCAGAGCACAGCTCCCTCGGTGTTTATTTTTGTGAAACCTTTTATTTTCCTCGTTCGAAGGAAGTCAACCAACTTCTAATTTACGGCAGTAACGGAGATTAAATGTCTTGCAAACTTTTGGTAAACTATAGCCATAATTCTAGTATGGACCCGTCTCCCTTAACACACACAGCACGTGTCCACATGTACGTAAGCTCTCTCTCTCTCTCTCTCTCTCTCTCTCTCTCTCTCTCCATGACACACGGGCTTGTTTTCCCTGCGCAGCAAGTGACCTCTTCCTTTTTATTCAAGACTTTCTTGTCCCCTTCTTATCTTTATGTTCTGGTACCTCGGTGCCTTTGCTTGACTGGTTTCCTGTCATTTCTCCCTTCTTTATCACGTGTGCTTCCCCCTGAGCATTATCTACTATCGCCTCTCTCATACCATTTACTTTCTAAGAATCTTTAAAGAGGGGAGAGTTAGTTTCACAAGGAAGACGGGGCTGAGGGCGAGGAAGCAAAGGGGGGGAACCATTGTCTCTTGGACCGACGTCGAAGCCATAGCCAATTATCTTATTTCCGCCACATCACTCACACGCGAAATATGGAATGGCGTCCGTATGCGTGCGCTCAGCCTCGTGAATTGTAGGCGCGATGTAAAAGAAGAATTATGAGGAAAAGTGAATGTTATTCACGCGCAGTTTAAAACAGTCAAGGCCCTTGCGAAACAGACGAAGGAATGTCACCGGAGAATCGAACGAGGTGTCTGCAGTCTGCAAGGTGATTCCCTGGTCGTGGACAGAGTCAGGGAATCATTCACTGCCCATTCAAGTGAAGATGATAGTTGGCGGGAGGTTCAAAGGAGTGGTTTCAGAGGTGCCACACAGGAGGCTAACGAAGGGGAAATATTAGATAGACCGATAACGAAGAGGAACTATGAGATTTGCCACGGAAGAGGTCATTTGGGATGTAGCGGAAACCTGAGAAAAGGGGCGAAATAAGAAGGGAAAAGTGCCTTCGTCCCCTGAAGGGACTGAAGAAGATTATTTAAATATTATTGCTATATGATTTCTATTTATGGTATCATCAGAAAACTACATATATGAGATGCAAGTGTGATTGCAAAAATACTTTAGTACATCCTCGCTATTATATTATTGCTATTTAAATTATTATCATCATTAATCAGATGAAAAAAAACATGAATCTTTAGAAATTACCAAAGGTAATAACTACCCCAAAACAATAACCTTTAAAAATGCAGGTTTAGTATCTCAAACCTTTTTATTAGATGGAATATATATATATATATATATATATATATATATATATATATATATATATATATATATATATATATATATATACACGAGATATGTAATATTGAAATGTTATAAGGAGCGACATTTCTCTTAATGTAACGTCTGCCAATCGTATGATGTTATAATATGAAGCATTCTCTCTAATCTCAAGCTGAACAGTTTATTAATGTCTGAAATAACAATGTTATATGATACTAAGACGCCATTCAACTAATTGACTTCATAATCAGATCCATCGCTTCGGTTATGTTATATTTTCAATAGTTAAGTCTGATTAGCAGTTGGGGAAATAGTATTGACACATCTTATCAAATTAACAATAATCATGAGTTGGGAGAACATAATTACTAAAAGATGTAAATGTATTTTTCTCCTATTTTGCCTTCTGCAAAAACCCAATGAAAGTGGCAATCATCTGCTACCTGTTCTTCGCGTTGCCTACAAAAATAACGAATAGGAGAGAGAGAGAGAGAGAGAGAGAGAGAGAGAGAGAGAGAGAGAGAGAGAGAGAGAGAGAGAGAGAGAGAGAGAGAGAGATTATTAGATATTATGTCATAACAGCGATGGCAATTGATGCCAGAGAGAGAGAGAGAGAGGGAGAGAGAGAGAGAGAGAGAGAGAGAGAGAGAGAGAGAGAGAGAGAGAGAGAGAGAGAGAGAGAGAGAGTCATGCACAAACTTTGGTATGAACTGACTTAAGGCATGGCCAAAGAGGCAAAGAAAGCATCACTGATCCGTGCAATCTGAGCATGACCGATTTCCCCGATGGCAATTTGGGGAAATGTAGGCTCACGATGATAATTGCAACCCAAGTCCAAGGGTCAGGAGAGATGTAGATGCTGATGCCTCAGTTTTATTGGACTGCAATTTTACATTAAATCTTTTTTATTACAGAGTATCTATTTTTTCCTTTTCAAGTTTTTAGATTATCTAAAACAGTACTTCTCATTTGTTATAATAAACATATATATTATTCTCAATACGATATTATTAAGAACCCTTAAATAACTCTATGTCCAGCAGAAAAACAGTTAAATATCCTTTTTTTTTTAACCTTCAATGAGGTACCTCTGTCCTTGATAATTACCCTTTAATTAGTGCAACCGAATGTTTTTCTACGATGAAAACTAGTCCAAACAAAGAGGCATGAAATTGCGCACAAAAATTGTGTAATACCCCCATCGTCTTTGGATATGATATCTGTTGACGACATTATAAACCTCTGTAAGAAATAGATGACCCAAAGCTATATTGACATGCTAGGAAAAAATATTTAACACTATATAAGAACGATTATAAATAAAGCTATACAATCCAGTTATGAATAAACCATCAAGTCATTAACCCAATTCTAATCTGGGAAAAAGGTAGCTCTGTAAAAGACAGATGACGAAGCGACATTACCTGACCAGGAAAAAAAGAATTCACACTAGATGGGCGAATGAAAATAAAGCTACATTAAACAAAATGTAATAAACAGCCATAAAATCCAGTAATGAAGAAACCATAAAGTCATTAACCCAATTCCAATCCGGGAAGAGGTTAGCTCTGTAAAAGACAGATGACTAAGCTACATTACCTGACCAGGAAAAAAGATTCTCACTAGATAACGAATGAAAATAAAGCTACATTAAACAAAATGTAATAAACAGCCATATAATCCAGTAATGAATAAACCATAAAGTCATTAACCCAATTCTAATCCGGGAAGAGGGTAGCTCTGTAAAAGACAGATGACTAAGCTACATTACCTGACCAGGAAAAAAGATTCTCACTAGATAACGAATGAAAATAAAGCTACATTAAACAAAATGTAATAAACAGCCATAAAATCCAGTAATGAATAAACCATAAAGTCATTAACCCAATTCCAATCCGGGAAGAGGTTAGCTCTGTAAAAGACAGATGACTAAGCTACATTACCTGACCAGGAAAAAAGATTCTCACTAGATAACGAATGAAAATAAAGCTACATTAAACAAAATGTAATAAACAGCCATATAATCCAGTAATGAATAAACCATAAAGTCATTAACCCAATTCTAATCCGGGAAGAGGGTAGCTCTGTAAAAGACAGATGACTAAGCTACATTACCTGACCAGGAAAAAAGATTCTCACTAGATAACGAATGAAAATAAAGCTACATTAAACAAAATGTAATAAACAGCCATAAAATCCAGTAATGAATAAACCATAAAGTCATTAACCCAATTCCAATCCGGGAAGAGGTTAGCTCTGTAAAAGACAGATGACTAAGCTACATTACCTGACCAGGAAAAAAGATTCTCACTAGATAACGAATGAAAATAAAGCTACATTAAACAAAATGTAATAAACAGCCATATAATCCAGTAATGAATAAACCATAAAGTCATTAACCCAATTCTAATCCGGGAAGAGGGTAGCTCTGTAAAAGACAGATGACTAAGCTACATTACCTGACCAGGAAAAAAGATTCTCACTAGATAACGAATGAAAATAAAGCTACATTAAACAAAATGTAATAAACAGCCATAAAATCCAGTAATGAATAAACCATAAAGTCATTAACCCAATTCCAATCCGGGAAGAGGTTAGCTCTGTAAAAGACAGATGACTAAGCTACATTACCTGACCAGGAAAAAAGATTCTCACTAGATAACGAATGAAAATAAAGCTACATTAAACAAAATGTAATAAACAGCCATATAATCCAGTAATGAATAAACCATAAAGTCATTAACCCAATTCTAATCCGGGAAGAGGGTAGCTCTGTAAAAGACAGATGACTAAGCTACATTACCTGACCAGGAAAAAAGATTCTCACTAGATAACGAATGAAAATAAAGCTACATTAAACAAAATGTAATAAACAGCCATAAAATCCAGTAATGAATAAACCATAAAGTCATTAACCCAATTCTAATCCGGGAAGAGGGTAGCTCTGTAAAAGACAGATGACTAAGCTACATTACCTGACCAGGAAAAAAGATTCTCACTAGATAACGAATGAAAATAAAGCTACATTAAACAAAATGTAATAAACAGCCATATAATCCAGTAATGAATAAACCATAAAGTCATTAACCCAATTCTAATCCGGGAAGAGGGTAGCTCTGTAAAAGACAGATGACTAAGCTACATTACCTGACCAGGAAAAAAGATTCTCACTAGATAACGAATGAAAATAAAGCTACATTAAACAAAATGTAATAAACAGCCATAAAATCCAGTAATGAATAAACCATAAAGTCATTAACCCAATTCCAATCCGGGAAGAGGTTAGCTCTGTAAAAGACAGATGACTAAGCTACATTACCTGACCAGGAAAAAAGATTCTCACTAGATAACGAATGAAAATAAAGCTACATTAAACAAAATGTAATAAACAGCCATATAATCCAGTAATGAATAAACCATAAAGTCATTAACCCAATTCTAATCCGGGAAGAGGGTAGCTCTGTAAAAGACAGATGACTAAGCTACATTACCTGACCAGGAAAAAAGATTCTCACTAGATAACGAATGAAAATAAAGCTACATTAAACAAAATGTAATAAACAGCCATAAAATCCAGTAATGAAGAAACCATAAAGTCATTAACCCAATTCCTATCCGGGAAGAGGTTAGCTCTGTAAAAGACAGATGACTAAGCTACATTACCTGACCAGGAAAAAAGATTCTCACTAGATAACGAATGAAAATAACGCTACATTAAACAAAATGTAATAAACAGCCATATAATCCAGTAATGAATAAACCATAAAGTCATTAACCCAATTCTAATCCGGGAAGAGGGTAGCTCTGTAAAAGACAGATGACCAAGCTACATTACCTGACCAGGAAAAAAGATTCTCACTAGATAACGAATGAAAATAAAGCTACATTAAACAAAATGTAATAAACAGCCATATAATCCAGTAATGAATAAACCATAAAGTCAATAACCCAATTCTAATCCGGGAAGAGGGTAGCTCTGCAAAAGACAGATGACTAAGCTACATTACCTGACCAGGAAAAAAGATTCTCACTAGATAACGAATGAAAATAACGCTACATTAAACAAAATGTAATAAACAGCCATATAATCCAGTAATGAATAAACCATAAAGTCATTAACCCAATTCTAATCCGGGAAGAGGGTAGCTCTGTAAAAGACAGATGACCAAGCTACATTACCTGACCAGGAAAAAAAAGAATTCACACTATAGTCAATTCTTTTTACTGAGGCAGGTTTACACCGACTCAGAGGGGTGACATTTTAGCTCGGAAAATTTTCCTTATCGCTGATTAGTTGGACAAGATAATTCTAACCAATTAGATAGCAGGAAACTTTTCCGAGCTAAAAGGGCATCGCTGCGAGTAAGTACAAATGCGCCTCATTAAAAAAAATTTAGTATAGATGGAGGACTGAAAATAAAGCTACATTAGGCAAAATGGAATAAACAGCTAAATAATACAGTAATGAAGATAGCATAAAGTCATTAACCCAATTTCAATCGGGAAAAAAAAGCGTCGCCTCTACACACACACACAAAAAAAGAGAAAGTTCGAAAAAAAAATTAAAGCTACATTAAAGAAATCGGAATAAACAG
>NC_090762.1:40738612-40747932 GCF_036898095.1 Palaemon carinicauda | reverse complement strand
AATGGAATAAACAGCTAAATAATACAGTAATGAAGATACCATAAAATCATTAACCCAATTTCAATCGGGAAAAAAGCGTCGCCCCTACACACAAAATAAGAGAAAGTTCTATGAAAAAAAAAAATTTGTCAATCGAAGTAAATCATCGGAAAGCAATAAAAGGCTTGTCATCATTTCCCGTCCCATCAGTATCTGCCCTGGAAACAGCGGCACTGATGACGATAACTTCCCATTACATGAAATAACAAATCCAAAAATTCATAACCACATATCAAATTCGTATTAGAATAAAAAAAATGTATCGCGCAATCACCCGGCGTTCGTATCTGTGTATGTCGGTACGCATACGCCGGCTCAGAGCAGTTTTCCACGGCAATTATAGTGGGTATGCGTTTTAAAAAAAGGCAACAAAAATGGAATGAATTGTAGCATAAAACACTGTAATAGTACCATTTATGTTATTTATAAAACTACCAACAGGGAGTTATTCACTTTTTTTTTTTTTTTTGGCATTTTATTTGCTAGAGGTTATTTTATTCTATGTTTGTTCTTTACTTTATTCATTTAACTTTATATAAACTATAACAGGGGTGACTTTATTCATTTCTTACCTTTTTGTAAAATATAACAGGGGTTACTTTATTAATTTCTTAACTTTTTGTAAAATATAAAAGGGGGTGACTTTATTCATTTCTTAACTTTTTATAAAATATAACAGGGGTGACTTTGATTCATTTCTTAACTTTTTATAAAATATAACACGGGTGACTTTATTCATTTCTTAACTTTTTATAAAATATAACAGAGGTGACATTATTCATTTCTTAACTTTTTATAAAATATAACACGGGTGACTTTATTCATTTCTTAACTTTTTGTAAAATATGACAGGGGTGACTTGATTCATTTCTTAACTTTTTATAAAATATAACAGGGGTTACTTTATTCATTTCTTAACTTTTTATAAAATATAACACGGGTGATTTTATTCATTTCTTAACTTTTTATAAAATATAGCAGGGGTGACTATATTCATTTCTTAACTTTTTATAAAATATAACACGGGTGATTTTATTCATTTCTTAACTTTTTATAAAATATAGCAGGGGTGACTATATTCATTTCTTAACTTTTTATAAAATATAACACGGGTGATTTTATTCATTTCTTAACTTTTTATAAAATATAGCAGGGGTGACTATATTCATTTCTTAACTTTTTATAAAATATAACAAGGGTGACTTTATTCATTTCTTAACTTTTCTTTAAAAAACATAACAGGGGGGCTGACTTCATAAAACCAGACTTATTAGAAGGAAATATTGACTTACAGGTTGTTGATGAGTATAATGATAACGGCTACAGTAATGACGTTGGCATCTCTGTAATAAAAAAAAGAGAGAGAGAGAGAGAGAGAGAGAGAGAGAGAGAGAGAGAGAGAGAGAGAGAGAGAGAGAGAGAGAGATGCCAATAATAATAAATGCATATTATATTCATTATACAGTTCATGAGTGAAATTATTCAGTCACGCACCTCGGCATAATCACAGACTCCGACAATATTGCAATCATTGCACGAAATTACGCGACGTTCAATGCAATTATGGATTCATTCTGTAGTATATTTCGCTTCATTAACCTAAAATTAACTTTAGCCATAGCAGCGCTATATGCTGATACCAGTGATTATCAAAGAAATATATTAATAAATGATTGTCGCATTATGAATACATGGATACATTTAATGAAAAAAAAAATACACTTTTAATTTCTAGTGAACTATTTTCCCCACACGGGGTTGTGGTGGCTGATGTGGTAATGTCCCTGCTTGGTGAACGCCAGACTGCGGTTCGAGTCCTGCTCAAACTCGTTAGTTTCTTGGGTCGCTGCAACATCACCATCCTTGTGAACTAAGGATGGGGGTTGGGGGGTTGGGGGGGGGAGCTATAAGACTATCTGCTGAGTCATCAGCAGCCATTGCCTGGCGTTCCTTGGTCCTAGCTTGGGTGGAGATGGGGCTCGGGCGCTGACCTTTTGCATGTACGGTCAGTCTCTCGGGCATTGTCCTGCTCGATAGGCCAATGTTACTGTCCCTTGCCTCTGCCATTCATGAGCGACCTTTAAACCTTTAAACGGGAATGGGAGCGCACGTTCACAAGAACAACGTCGTTAATCTCGTTCATCGTCGTGTTTTTTTTAATTCATCATCCATTCGCTCTGATACTTCTGTCGCGAAACATTCGGTCATAAACATAATATAAACATAATATACTCATTTTCGATACACGTCAAAACATCTAACATTATGTTTGCATCTACATTGTAGGTAGTAGGTTGGCCAGGACACCAGCCACCCTTTGAGATGCTACCACAAGAGAGTTGGGGCTTTTGACTGGCCAGCCACCACTAGATTTTCCCTTTGCCTACACACACACACACACACTCTCAGCGAATAGTCAGGCCTATTCTTTACTTATTTGCTTCTGTCCTCATACACCTGACAACACTGAGATTATCAATCAAGTCTTCTACACCTAAGGGGTTACTGCACTGTAATTGTTTAGTGGCCACTATCCTCTTGATAAGAGTAGAAGAAACTCTAGCTTTGGTCAGCAGTTATTCTAGGAAAATGACACGCCAAAATCAAACCATTGTTCTCTAGTTTTGGATAGTGCCATAGCCTTTTTACCACGGTCTTCCATTGTCTTGGGTTAGAGTTCTCTTGCTTGAGGGTACACTCTGACACACTATTTCATCTAATTTTCTTCCTCTTGTTTTGTTAAAGTTGTCATAGTTTAGATAGGAAATATTTATTGTAATGTTGTTAATGTTCGTACAATATTTAATTTTTCCTTGTTTTCTTTCCACACTATGTTATTTTCCCAGTTGGGGCCCCTGGACTTATAGCATCCAGCTTTTCCACTAGGGTTGTAGCTTAGCAAGTGATAATAATAGTAATAATACTCCCTTTTCGATATACGTCAAAACATTTAACTTTATGTTTGTATCTAATTAACATTTCCATCACAACGTTTTTCTGACCATTACAACCCTCATCGCGCCACGTTTAAAGGTCGTTAATGAGTGGCAGAGGAAAAGGACAGTGACAATACTCTTTCAGGGCAATACCCTAGAGACTGATCACACGTAAATATGATCAAGTTAGGACCAAGGAGGGGAAGCCCGTGGCTTCTGGTGGCGAGGTTACAAACACTAGAAGAAACTATCGAGCTTGAGCATAACTCGAACCCCAGTGTGATAGAATGACAGGCAGAGCCGTTTCCAAAAGGCTACCACCATTGATCCGCTCACAACGCAAGATCTTCATCACAAATTATTATTATTATTATTATTATTATTATTATTAGCCAAGCTACAACCTAAGTTGTAAAAGTAGGATGATATAAGCGCCGGTGCAAAGGTTTCAAGTTACCCCCAGTTTCAAGCTACCCCCCAGTAATTTGAAACCGGCTTCAAAATACCGGGGAGGTAGTTTGAAACCGGTTTCGAGCTACCCCCTCTGTTTTCAAGTTACCCCCTCATCGGAATAGAAAATTATTTATATGACAGTACATAAATGCATCATGTATCTATTGCTGACTTCGCAGTAATAGAATAAAAGAGTTTATTTTCGTATTTATGACGAAATATTGTAAAGGCCTATTAGTGAAGTATATGACGCGTTAGAAGCCACAGACTCAATCATTCAAGTTTTTGTGATAACGGCGAGGAAAAGAATTATTGTAGTGCTCGTGTGATTGTCGAAAACTGTTCTATTATCATCTCAGCTAGATTCAATTCATGTACTGCAGGTTCATGAGCTTCAAACATCAATATGCGTGGAGAAATTGATGAAAACAAACCCAAATTGAGATGTGTACTGTGTCTACACTCTTTCAAATTTACGAAGAAGATTGAGATGTATCTAAAGACAAAAGCACACCTTGCTATAATTCCAACATTGTTTCGAAAATAGAGATAAGGATGCCATTTGATGGTTATAATGAATACCATTACTTTAAATATTTAACTTTAATCATATAAAAACTCAACTGATTTTTATACTTTTGTAACATTATTCATTCGTACTGTAAACAAACGTGAGATAAAATTGCCACATTTCCGATATAGTTTCTTAGGTCAGATATGAACATTCATTAATCGGATTTCGTCAGAAAGTATCCCTTGCGGCCAGGTACTGGCAGGAACCACATGCGACGGAAGTGGCTTGCTACAGTTCCACACCCAGATGTAGGAGAGAGAGAGAGAGAGAGAGAGAGAGAGAGAGAGAGAGAGAGAGAGAGAGAGAGAGAGAGAGAGAGAGAGAGAATTACAAACGCTATAACAAAGATGCCTCAAAGATTATAGCCAATCAAGGGAGACTAGGAGACACATAAAAGCATCATAGATTTTTTGTCAGCCAAAATGGAAGGTCACCCTTCCCCATACAGAGCAATAGTAGGTTACTTACTTGTCAAGCACGAGAGATTATTTATAATGTTTCGAAATATTTTTTTTTTTATAAAAACAGAAAGGAGGTTCTGTTACTGATGTTTCTAAAGCAATTTTTTTCGTATAGCAGAAGCAGCCAGTTTAAGCAAAACTACAATCACAGTTAAATTAATAAATTAATGGTAACGTAATTTTGAACAATGATTCCGTAATCAGTTGCTACCGAATATATTCCCATCCTCTATATTGTAATGGTAATGCATATTTTCATAGACCAAAATAATATAAACCTGCAACAGCATCAAATAACAAGTCACAAATAGAATAATGGCTCATCAAAAATGCGTAATACCAAGAGACAATATGTTAAAATATCAACTTTTGGAAATGGTCGGGGAATGCTTCCTGAATATTTTGGAAATGGTCGAGGAATGCTCCCTGAATATTTTGGAAATGGTCGAGGAATGCTCCCTTAATGTTTTGGAAATGGTCGAGGAATGCTCCCTGAATATTTTGGAAATGGTCGAGGAATGCTCCCTTAATGTTTTGGAAATGGTCGAGGAATGCTCCCTGAATATTTTGGAAATGGTCGAGGAATGCTCCCGGAATATTTTGGAAATGGTCGAGGAATGCTCCCTTAATGTTTTGGAAATGGTCGAGGAATGCTCCCTGAATATTTTGGAAATGGTCGAGGAATGCTCCCTTAATGTTTTGGAAATGGTCGAGGAATGCTCCCTGAATATTTTGGAAATGGTCGAGGAATGCTCCCGGAATATTTTGGAAATGGTCGAGGAATGCTCCCTGAATATTTTGGAAATGGTCGAGGAATGCTCCCTGAATATTTTGGAAGTGGTTGAGGAATGCTCCCTGAATATTTTGGAAATGGTCGAGGAATGCTCCCTGAATATTTCGGAAGTGGTCGAGGAATGCTCCCTGAATATTTTGGAAGTGGTTGAGGAATACTCCCTGAATATTTCGGAAATGGTCGAGGAATGCTCCCTTAATGTTTTGGAAATGGTCGAGGAATGCTCCCTGAATATTTTGGAAATGGTCGAGGAATGCTCCCTGAATGTTTTGGAAATGGTCGAGGAATGCTCCCGGAATATTTTGGAAATGGTCGAGGAATGCTCCCTGAATGTTTTGGAAATGGTCGAGGAATGCTCCCGGAATATTTTGGAAATGGTCGAGGAATGCTCCCTGAATGTTTTGGAAATGGTCGAGGAATGCTCCCGGAATATTTTGGAAATGGTCGAGGAATGCTCCCTTAATGTTTTGGAAATGGTCGAGGAATGCTCCCGGAATATTTTGGAAATGGTCGAGGAATGCTCCCTTAATGTTTTGGAAATGGTCGAGGAATGCTCCCTGAATATTTTGGAAATGGTCGAGGAATGCTCCCGGAATATTTTGGAAGTGGTCGAGGAATGCTCCCTGAATATTTTGGAAATGGTCGAGGAATGCTCCCTGAATATTTTGGAAGTGGTCGAGGAATGCTCCCTGAATATTTTGGAAATGGTCGAGGAATGCTCCCTGAATATTTCGGAAGTGGTCGAGGAATGCTCCCTGAATATTTTGGAAGTGGTCGAGGAATGCTCCCTGAATATTTTGGAAATGATCGAGGAATGCTCCCGGAATATTTTGGAAATGGTCGAGGAATGCTCCCGGAATATTTTGGAAATGGTCGAGGAATGCTCCCTGAATATTTCGGAAGTGGTCGAGGAATGCTCCCTGAATATTTTGGAAATGGTCGAGGAATGCTCCCTGAATATTTCGGAAGTGGTCGAGGAATGCTCCCTGAATATTTTGGAAGTGGTTGAGGAATGCTCCCTGAATATTTTGGAAGTGGTCGAGGAATGCTCCCTGAATATTTTGGAAATGGTCGAGGAATGCTCCCTGAATATTTTGGAAATGGTCGAGGAATGCTCCCTGAATATTTTGGAAGTGGTCGAGGAATGCTCCTTGAATATTGATACCGTTTATATGATTGCTAATATTGCAGTTGAAAATGGTCACAAAGTTATTCGTCTTCCTCCATACTTTTACCAATATAATCTAATGCAACATATTTGGGCACACTTGAAGACCTATAAAAAAAAAAAAAATCGAAATGATAGATTTAAGGGTGACTACTTTTAAAAGAAGCACTGCATTCGGTAACAAAAGAAAATCGAGAGAATATCGTAAAACACTTCGCCGAAAAATTACAGGAGAACGATGGAAAGCAAGATGTGGTAATCGATAAATATATTGATTTTTCAATAAGAAGTCTAGAGTCCTCTGATGAGGAATCTTCTTTAAAACTGTTACGTTGTCATCAATATCAACAAAGAAGTTTCTGGTTTATGTCGAAAGACTAATTTCAAAATAAAAGTTAGATGTGCGGAATTGTTTGCATTCTCCACTATTATTATTATTATTATTATTATTATTATTATTATTATTATTATTATTATTATTATTATTATTATTATTATTATTATTATTATTAGCCCAGCTTCAACCCTACTGGGAAGGGAAACAAATAAGGAAAAAGAAATGAAGGAAGGAAATAAAGATAAAATACAAAAATAACAAGAAGGCAAATGGGTATTGTATCATTAGAAAAATTTTAAAAACAAAGCGATAATAATGAAAAAAAAAAATATAGCGAGCATGTTGACCTGCCAACAAAAACAGTAAAATAACAATTGTAAGAGTTAAATGACCAAAGAAAACCAAAACATTTCGGCTGTGACCTTTAGATAAGATCATTCTTTAACAGGCGGTCGATTCCCAAAGGAGATTACTACAAGAATTTAGTGAGGTGAGAAGGTATACTACGAACTCAAAAATGTGGCACCGTGTTCTTGTCTGTAGATCCACCTCGGCCTTCGTAAATCTAATAGAGTATTGTACCAACCGTGTGTCACACAATTGTACATAATTATTTTGTATATATTATTCTTGTATCTGCGCTCTTCCCTCGCACTAAAAAGAACCTGAATGATCATGTCTCCGGTTTTGCTTTGTAACATTGTCTGTCTCTCGCACATGTTATGTCCTGTTGCCTTGAGGTTTTGTATATAAAGGAGAGTGTTCCTTAATAAACAACTCAGTTGATTGCATCCTGCCTTTGAGTTCACAACCCTCTCTCGGCCCGTCACAGTATAGACTGGCTTTTTCGTTTTCCGAAGCCTCTTGTGGGTGCTAGGCGTTCACTACGTAGTCAATGATATCGAGGTTGTCCGATTTCCGTTCAGCAGTCATTCTGACAAGTTTTTTGGAAAGTGATGCTGTGATCGGGTTAACCTGGATTTATGTACAAACAAACACAGCAGAGATCAGTGGCTTATTACCACGTACAAGATAACCAAATAAAAAACAAAACAAGAGGGGTTTGATTTGCGGTCCGAGGACGAGAAATTGTCATTGAAACTATCGTCCTCTTCGTGGTCATCCTGATGAAGGAATGAACGCTTGACTTCTGTGCATAGTATTATACCAAGATCTATCTATAGACCTTGTATTATACAACATGCAAATTTACTCACGGAATGTGTCTTGAGTTTGTTTTGGAAAAAAATAACACATAAATGATAGCCGTATCGACCTTGCTTTTATTGCTGTACTAGTATGAAAATCGCATAGAAGAACAAAACAATTAACGGATAAAGATATAACATCAATTAATTATACCAATGGATGAAACTGTACATGCATATATATGTGACCTAATAATTTTGTGTTGGGCCTGATCAAAAGCAATTGGTTAATATTTGTAAATAATGAGATACTGCGCAAAAACGAGGGGGTAGCTTGAAACCAGGGGGGTAGCCTGAAACTGGTTTGAAATTATCCCCGGCGGTAGCTTGAAACCGGTTTCAAACTACCGGGGGGTAAGATTTGGAGGGGGTAATTTGAAACCGCTACACCGGGGATCCAACACGGGAAAAAAACCCAGTGAGGAAAGGAAACAAGAAAAAATAAATAATTTCAAAAACAGTAACAACATTAAAATAAATCTCTCCTATCTAAATCATAATACTTGAAAAAAAACAAGAGGAGATGAAATACGATAGAATAGTGTGCCCGAGTGTACCCTCAAGCAAGAGAACTCTAACCCAAGACAGTGAAAAACCATGGTATAAAGATTAAGGCACTACCCAAGACTAGAGAACAATGGTTTGATATTGGAGTGTCCTTCAAAGGACACCATAACTCTCTATCAGTAGTATCTCAACGATTGGCTGCTGTCCTGGTCAACCTACTACCTACAAACAATAACCAGTGCTCTACGTAATAGCATTTTACCTAAAGTCAGCTATAACTCAAACCCTTAGTTCGAATACCCGATGAAATTCAGGAAGTTTTGGAATAACCTAGAAAACTTCTGGAGGTCGTCTAACTCCTACAACAACGAGGTTTTTTACTGTATCATTTCTCTCTACACCTAGAAGTTGTAAGTCTTCTTTTTGAGGCTCTTAAATAAGACGATTCTCAAATTATCCCACTCTGTCGTATTCGGTGACATCCTGAATTTTAAACTGATTACTTATAAAAGTAATACAAATAATAGTATCCTTAAACTTCTGTTCGTCAAAAAAAAAAAAAAAAAAAAAAAAAAAAAAAAAAAAAAAAAAAAAAAAAACTTTTAAAAGTTTAATTCCAGCTGTGACCAAGTTGTGGAATGATCTTCCTCATCGGGTAGTTTCATTGGTAGAATTTCAAAAGTTCAGAGTTACAGCAAATGGTTATATGATGAACAGGCTGACATTAGTCTTTTTGTAGTTCATATATGACATATCTGTTTTGATGTTGTTACTATTTTTTTAAATATTCTTTGTCAATTTTTTCCTATATCCTTTATTTATTTTCTTATTTCCTATCCTCACT
>NC_090762.1:40731112-40733612 GCF_036898095.1 Palaemon carinicauda | reverse complement strand
AACCTTTCCTCATCTTTACTCTTGCCTTCAGCTCCCTTTAATTCCCGTTGCATCTATTCCTCATCTTCAATTCCAAACAATTCCCCTCCTCCTCCTCCTCCTCCTCGCACAAGCACCTCCCACAAGAACTCGAACCCCAGCAGGCTCTTACCCAACCTACTCTTCCCCATCAACCACCATAAGTGTAGTACCACTTGAGACTTCCCACTCCTGCCTGTCGTCTCCCAGCCAACTTCTCCTGCGGACTGGAGGGTATCGACTCCTACTCCAGCACACACCACTCGAAAAAAAAAAAAGAAAAAAAAAGGTATAGAAAAAAATCAAAAGTTTTCAGCGTTCACAAACTGAACAAATTTCGGCCATGAATAAAGGAAAGATCCGCTCCTTTGTTTTTCGAGGGTCATCAGCATTAGCAGATCCAAGAATGGTTTCTTTCACTTTTGGCCAACGATAAAAAAAAAGAACAAAAACGGAAAATTCCATTAAAAAAAATTAAAAAATTAAGAGGGAGAATTCCGATATGAAGTATAGCCCATGTTTGAATACCCAAGAGAAACTAAATGGCACTGTGAAGGAGAGAGAGAGAGAGAGAAAAAAAAACAGTATGAAATGGAAATAGAAGAGAGAAATGGTTGTTGAACCAACCGTACAACAATTCGTGTTTCCTTTTCAGAACCTCTAAATTTCGGTCTTCAGAACGGAAATTCTAATCTAATTGTTCCTCCCAGGATACGTTTCACCAAGAAAATTTTGCGTAGATTTTACACCATAATGAGTCTTCAACGAGGCATCAATGTTTCAAGGGATATTCCCTGAGAGAGAGAGAGAGAGAGAGAGAGAGAGAGAGAGAGAGAGAGAGAGAGAGAGAGAGAGAGAGATGGAAGATAAATTTAAGTGTACGACGCCCCCAGGGAGCAAAGGTGTTTTTCGATTCACAGTTTAAATGTAATATGACCGAATACTTCTAGACTTCTTTGCGCACTACACATCGATATTACAAAATTGGAGAACATATGAAGGCATATATGAATTTATGACGTTTCTGTTAAAAATATAGAAGTAAACCTAAGCCTTTTAAATTAACTTGATGTTATAAATAGAAATACAAGGGAATCATTCTGAACAATTTTCATTTTATGTCTTTCATAACTGGTACGTTTGATTCTTTTTTTTACTTCTTATTCTCATTTTGAGTTTGTTTATGAAATAGAGAATGGCCTTTTCTCTGACTCAAGAAATACCAGGGCCAAACTACACCTGGTTTAAGCTGTTGCCCACAATGACTACCTTGCCACCCACAAGCCTGAAAAAGTTGGGTATGTTTGAACGACAGTCCGCGAAGTTAGAATAATTAGATAAGAGCTTTATATATATATATATATATATATATATATATAATATATATATATATATATATATATATATATATATATATATATATATATATATATACATGTATAATCATACATTCATACATATATATACACACATATGTATATATATATATATATATATATATATATATATATATATATATATATATATATATACATGTATAATCATACATTCATACATATATATATACACATATATTATTATTATTATTATTACTTACTAAGCTACAACCCTAGTTGGAAAAGCAGTATGCTATAAGCCCAGGGGCTCCAACAGGGAAAATAGCTCAGTGCGGAAAGGAAAAAAGGAAAATAAAATATTCTAAGAAGAGTAACAACAATAAATATCTCCTATATAAACTATAAAAACTTTAACAAAACAAGAGGAAGAGAAATAAGATAGGAGAGTGTGCTCGAGTGTACCCTCAAGCAAGAGAACTCTAACCCAAGACAGTGAAAGGCCATGGTACAGAGGCTATGGCACTACCCAAGACTAGAGAACAGTGGTTTGATTTTGGAGTGTCCTTCTCCTAGAAGAGCTGCTTACCATAGCTAAAGTCTCTCTTCTACCCTTACCAAGAGGAAAGTGACACTGAACAAGTACAGTGCAGTAACCCCTTGGGTGATGAAGAATTGTTTGGTAATCTGTGTTGTCAGGTGTATGAGGATAGAGGAGAATATGTAAAAAATATGCCAGACTATTCAGTGTGTATGTAGGCAAAGGGAAAATGAACCGTAACCAGAGAGGAGGATCCAATGTAGTACTGTCTGGCCAGTCAAAAGACCCCATAACTCTCTAGCGGTAGTATCTCAACGGGTGGCTGGTGCCCTGGCCATATGTATATATATATATATATATATATATATATATATATATATATATATATACAAATGTGCCTTTGGATATCCATATACACGAATATAAGAATGCAGTAATTTTGTGTTGAAATACAAAATCCAATGCCATTGCCTAAGACTTTTCGAACACAAGATGTCCTTCTCTAACACTGAAATTTTAAATGCAGAGAGAGAGAGAGAGAGAGAGAGAGAGAGAGAGAGAGAGAGAGAGAGAGAGAGAGAGAGAGAGAAATTCTGATAACCTGTAG
>NC_090762.1:40691112-40726112 GCF_036898095.1 Palaemon carinicauda | reverse complement strand
TCATCTGTGCCTTTCTTCTATTTACCTTGAGCTCAACCTCATGAAATATTTCATGCATTCTGGTAAGCAAGCTTTGCAAGTCCTGTGGTGTTCTGCTAAGAAGTACAGCGTCATCAGCATGCTCTAGGTCCACTAATTTGCTGTTAAAAATCCAGTCCAATCCTTCTTCACCATCCCCAACTGTACTGTGCATTACAAAATACATAAAGAGGATAAACAACATAGGTGACAACACATTCTATTGGGGTACTCCACTGTTCACTGGTATTTCGTTTGATAGGACTCCACTAAAATTAACTTTGCATCTGCTATGCTCAAGAACAGACTTAATCAAATTTAAATATTGGAGAGGAACCCCCATAATAACGCAGGACTCTCCACAATATTGGCCGGTCCACAGTATCAAAATCTTTTTCATAGTCCACTAAGGCCATCAAAAGTGGATTTCTATATTCTATATATTGTTGCACCACATGTCTTAAAATTAAAATTTGGTCAGTACAACTTCTACATTTTCTAAATCCTGCATGTCCATCTCTCAGCTTTTCATCAATCTTTCTCTCTAGTCTCTTTAGAATGAGCATTTTATATATTTTCATGAAAACTGACGTAAGTGTGATGCCTCTGTAATTATTGCGTTTATTCAATTCTCCTAGCTTTCAGTCATCAGGCTTCGCGTCTTCACGCCACATTCAAGAAAAGAATTTTTTAAGTAATCTGAGAGTCATTTCATTTTCGGACAGTATCATCTCAACAGTTCTTCCGTCGTATCCAGGGGCTTTCCATCTCTTGAGTTTTTTAATGATAGCTGCGACTTCAAAAACACTGAATTCATCGAAGGACATATCAAGGTCTTAATCAGTTCCAGGTATATCAATCAATTTACGTTGCCTTCCTTCATGGTCTTTTGTTATAACAGATCTACTCTCTTTTTGATGGGTATATGTTTCTTCTTCTTTGCTCCCGTACAGATTCTATGAGCCACTCCCTGAATTCATAGCTTTGTCAGCTTTCCAGTGTAAATATTCTCTCGTTATTCCTGGCTTTTCTTTTGACCTCACTATCAATACTGGAATACTTAGTACCCTTAGCCTTGTAATTTTCATTACTTCCTCGAAAACTTTCAACAATCAATTTCTGTCTTTGTATTCTTTTTCTAGTATTCCAAGTCTCATTTGATATCGATGGTTTTCTCCTTGCAACTGCAAGTCCCAAAACTGCATTAACAACTGACATACATTTTCTTAATATCACACCGTTCTTCATTAGTTGTCTGTTCTTTGTCTCATAGTCTCTACGACTACAAACAGATTTCTACATTCAATTGCAAAGGGTTTTGTTTGCTCATATTCTAGAAGCTTAGTTGTATCAAACCTAGGTATTCCATCTATATTTCTGATGGGTGCTTTCAGTTTTAATTTCAGTGTGGCAATGAGGAGCTGGTGGTCACTACCAATATCTGCCCCTTTATAGCTTCTTACATTTCTCAGAGTCCTCCTTTTCTCTTTATTAATGGCTATGTAATCTATTTGATTTTTTTAATTGCCACATGGTGAACTCCATGTATAACTAAGGATGTTCTTGTGTGCTGGAAATGAGTACCTCCTATAACAAGATTGTTTGTTGAACAAAAACCTATAAAATGTGCCCAATTTTCATTTGCAACTTCGCCAAGACCCTCGACACCCATCACATTCTATATACCTTGATTATTCCTTCCAACTTTAGCATTGAAGTCACAAATTATATCAAATCACAATTGGCAAATCTCTCACAGGGATCTGATCTGTTACACTTTGCAAATAAGAATATATATATATATATATATATATATATATATATATATATATATATATATATATATATATATATATATATATATATATATACATATATATATATATATATATATATATATATATATATATATATATATACATATATATATATATATATATATATATATATATATATATATATATATATGTGTGTGTGTGTGTGTGTGTGTATATACCCTATTTGAAAAGCAGCTGGTCTTTTGCTCAGGAAAGAAGTCATGAATAAATCCATTTCGTTCATTGAACTATATGAAATTTCTTTTGCACTGATGCTTAGTCTATTTACAAAATCCATACATTAAAACTTTGTTGTTGCTTCTCGCGCTTTGAAAACTGCAAAAGAAGGGTTTAACACAACCAGAAAAAAATAGGGGTTGAATTCCGTAATATCTTCCATCTGAAAACAGGAACCAAAATATTTTTTTTTTTGGGGGGGGGGCAATATACGGAAACTTGGAAGGCCAGTGAATGAAAATAAGATATTTTTTTTCAGCTAGATAAAGGTTAACATACACGCAGTACGTGTGAGTATGTGTTCACTAAATATCCCTTTACACTACTATACGTTGCTCTAGAGTCTAGACTCTAGAGGAAACCACAACCTTCGTCCTTCCAATTTTGTAATCCTTTGTGTGAAACTTCAACAGTATCACCTGTTTTGGAAGCCTGCACAGGTTATATGCATAGTTTCTAAGCAGCCATTGCCATCCCATATATACTGTATATATATATATATATATATATATATATATATATATATATATATATATATATATATAGTACATACATATATATAATATATATATATATATGTATATATGTATATATACGTATATATATGTATGTAAATATGTATGTATATATGTATATATATATATATATATATATATATATATATATATATATATATATATATATACACACACACATATATATGTATATATATACTGTATATATATATATATATATATATATATATATATATATATATATATATATATCCATCCATCCATATACCAAGGCACTTCCCACAATTTTGTGAGGTAGCCGACACCAACAATGAAACAAAACAAAAAGGGGACCTCTACTCTATATATATATATATATATATATATATATATATATATATATATATATATATATATATATATATATATATATATATATGAACCACTGTGGGCATATTTAGATGTCTTCTAGTGGAAGCCTAATTGAGAAAATGAGATCCAACACTCAAAATAATATTTGGACATATGAGATTATTTTCTAAAACCATAAAAGTAGGTCAGAACTAGAGAATGAATTGGGGATATAATGTTAAGTGCAGAAAAAAAAAATCCAGTCAACTAATGAATAAAAGATTAAACCTTGACATGGAGAGAGAGAGAGAGAGAGAGAGAGAGAGAGAGAGAGAGAGAGAGAGAGAGAGAGAGAGAGAGAGAGTGGTAAGCAACCATAAGGTAAAACCAATAAGCACTCCAAACCTGGAATGAAAAGAAGGGTGCGGAGCGTGACTCAAGGGCCGGGGGTAGACAATGCGATGGTAACAATAGGTTCAAACCCTCCAACGAGACAGAATAGGTGATATGATCCCTTTAGAAAAGAATATGATGACAAGGATCGATCCCCTCTCTCTCTCTCTCTCTCTCTCTCTCTCTCTCTCTCTCTCTCTCTCTCTCTCTCTCTCTCTCTCTCTCTCTCTCCACTAGAGAAGGAGCCCGACCTCTAAGAGTTATCCTTCGGTTAATAACACAATAAAAATGTCCCCTAGCTTTTGTTCTCGATCTTAACATAAATGGATAAATGCAGGAGTCTTTCGTATGGTAAATATTACTTATATATTATTATTAGACTCATATACAGTCCGGAGGATTTTAAATTATATTTGATCAATTTTCCTGCTAATAATAATATAAGATTACGAGATAATTTTCAGTAGAATTAATAGTTTGAAAACATTCACACTTTTTTTATGATTACAACTATTTTATAACCATAATTACAACCCAAACAGAAATCATCCTAGTTGAAGAACAATAATCCAACAATGCTCTAGCGATTCAATAACGAATGTCATATAATACGATAAACAAATAGAAGAAACGAACTAATGACAATAACGTGAATATAACAGTAATAAGTTTATAAAATGAAGAACAAAATTGAAAATATAGATAAAAAATACAGAAAAAGCAACCAATTTACAAAGAACCTGGCATCAAACATGTCTCTTCTTCTTCTCCACCGTTATCACTACACTAAGGGGTCGGTTGCCCGATGCGCCCTCTTCAATACTTTCTATGAAAGGCATCCTCTTCTACCAAACATCTCTCCATATCATCCTACATCTTATCTCATCATCTAATTCTACCACATCATTTAATCATAGAAGGAAAAACTGAAGAAAAATGTGCTTGAATGTTTCCTAGAAAAAAAAAGCTTGCAATAAAAACGGTGAAAAACAAGATAACAGAGGCTATGGCCCTATTCAAAACTAGAGAACGAAATATTTGTTGTAGAAAAAGTTTAAATCAATTAATGTAAATGTTTACAGCCTTTAAATATCAAACCTTACATACACTTGAATGATAAAAAAAATATTACACTGTATCATACGGCAGGAAGATACTTGATTAACATACTGAGAAAAGCGAAACATCCCATAAAATTTCAAATTCTTGGTGATTTTGCTACTAAAAATAAAAGCCCATGAATATACTGGTGACCTGGCGACTCTGCTATAGCAAGGGCAAGATATATTTTTCATACTAAACATATTTTAAAGTTCAGGGAAAGGTTTCTAAGGTCATTAGTACTTTAGGGCATAATTTTCGTAATTGTTTATAAAATCATATATAAAGATGTATAATAATGATGACGAGTTCCAGAGTGCTGATCGTACTAAGTTATCACATCAGCTCAAAAATACGCACATTTAGACGTGTTTTTCACATTCAAATAAGCCATATATCTTGATACATTAATGTCTGGATTCTCTTATTGACCTCGGGATCAGAGTCCCAAGGCAGAACCACTTAAAGACAATAGGCTTTGATCAGCCGGGAATCGAACCCTTGTCCAGGAAACTTGTATGACAGTGACATAGAACTTAGCCACGAAGAAAGATAAAAGTCAATGACAATTCTTTCGTACTTATAACATGCGTAATAAAATGCTGACACTTTGGTACATCTAACAAGTTCAGTACTTTCAAAAAAAAAAAAAAAAAAAAAAAAAAAAAAAAAAAAAAAAACCAGGTTCTAAGGTAGTCAGTCCAGAGGATATCTTTTGCGATTTACATAATAGAAGACTGGTTTGTACTCAATAGAAATTATGATCAGAGGAAATTAAACAGTTATAACAAGACAGATATGAAAAGCTATCATAAATGTTTTCCAAATAGCCAAAATACTGGTTAATAACGCGAGAAAACAATGAAATCTTTCATGTTGATAGAATATCCCAAGACCACCAACGTAAGTCACATATAAAAAAGTGCCATCGCCTGAAAATTAAAGAGAAAAAATTCAAAGCTGAATCGAAATCGATGAATATTAAAAAAATCAATTGAAGAAAATTTTTTAAAGTGAGTAAAATTAGAAAACTAATATAAAAACCTATAACAGAAGGGTATTTGAGCAAATAAATCCCAGATATTTCGAAAGTGATGCAGCCAAAATCATTGAGGGCAGTTGTTGTTGTTTTTGTTGTTGTTGTTGTTGTTATCATTATCATTATCATCCTTATTAGCTTAGCTATAACCCTAGTTGGAAAAGCAGGATGCTATTTGCCCAAGGACTCCAACAGGAAAAAATAGTCAAGAAAGGAAAGGAGATAGGGAAATGAATAAACTATATGAAAAGTAATGTACAATTAAAATAAAAAATTTCAAAAACAGTAACAGCATTAAGACAGGTCTTTCAGATACAAACTATAAAAAAGATACTTACGTTCATCAAAACACCAGCAAATCATATTATCGTCAAGGTGCAAGAATATCTTGCGCCACATAGGCGATTTGGATATTAACTCCCGGCCATTTAAAGGTTTAAAGGTCGGTCATGAATGGCAGAGGCAAGGAACAGTGACATTGCCCTATCAAGCAGGAAAATGTCCTACAGACTGACCATATATACATATGATCAGCGCCCAAGCCTCCTCTCCACCGAAGCTAGGACCAGGGAGGGCTGCTGATGACTCAGCATATAAACCTATAGGCCCCGCCAAACCCCCCAAACTTAGCTCACAAGGATGGCAAGGTTGCAGACACTAATAGCACTAACGAGTCTCAGCGGGACTCTAACCCCCGACTGGCAAACACCAAGCAGAGACGTTACCTCCATGATCTTGACGGCTAACAGACACTTTTGGGGGATGTGTGGGGTTGGGGGGAGGGGTAAGAGAGGGTAAATATCAGGGGTTTTGAGGTGGAAAAATCTTCTCGCTCTAAAAATAAAACCATGAACTTCCGAGAGTTATTCATCTCACCCTTCTCGCAAGACATGCTAAGAAACGAAAAAAAAAATGGAAATCTTCGAGAGATTAAAATGGCTTGTGGATTCGTCCGAAATAAGGACAGAAGACTCTGTAAGAAAAGGATGGGAATAAAACTGTGTAGCTTATCAGACGACTAAGACCAAGACACACATAACATAACAGTATTTATGTAATTCTCTCGAGACGTACTAGCCCCAGGAGAACCTGTCAAACAAAGAAGGCATGGAAGAAAAAACAAAATTCTGGAATGAAGGCGGAAAATATTATTCACTTGATAGTGGCACAAACGATGTCAACATAATCTACATGCATAAGAGAGAGAGAGAGAGAGAGAGAGAGAGAGAGAGAGAGAGAGAGAGAGAGAGAGAGAGAGAGAGAGAGAGAGAGAGAGAGAGTATTTGGGATTTAGGGGACTTTAGGATTCGTCTGAAAGAGGATAAAGCAAACCATCAGGAGGGGACATTACCCCCTCCCACCTTTAAGGCAAACCCCCACTAAAATGAATATCTGAAGCTCTCCGCTGATCCCTCCAGTCGGTTTGGGATCATGATGACGACGAGGCAGGAAGTTGGCAAGAAGAGGCAGACATAGACGGGGACAAGAAGTTACGAGAAGTTGGAAGAAAACCCGACTGGAGGATTGCGCGACAAAGGGAGGAAACCCTTGAGAGTTTGCGCAACTCTGCGCTGAAAGAAACGCGAAAAAATCGTTTTCGAAATACAGGTGGGAAGTCCGTAGGAAGGTTAGACGTTCTGATTATCAATTGAATTAAAAGTTATTATTTGCCTTTTTTATCACATATACTGTAAAGTAGGACAACAAAATAACTAAAACGTAGGAAAAATTCAATACATTACGCCCTAAGACAAAATAAACAACGTAAAACTTATTGATTCTTAAAAAATGTGACTGCAACCTACTTCGGTAATAACAACACGCACGTAAGAAATGGATAATAAAAACTATTTAAATTCATGAATACGGACATTTTTTTTTTGCCAGCACACTTCCAGAAAATGCCAAAAATAAAAAGCATACTTTCAATTAAACATAAATCAAAGTACTTGCAAGTATACTCATCTATATTTTTTTCAGCATTAATTACCTCCGCCAGGAGGTATTGTTTTCGGTTCGGTTTGTTTGTTTGTTTGTTTGTTTGTTTGTTTGTCTGTCTGTCTGTGGACAACGTAGAGGCCACATTTCTACACGGAATCACTTCAAACTTGGCCAAGTAGTTCCCCAATGTGTATGGAAGAACTGATTAAATTTTGGTCAAGGTCACCCCAAGGTCAAGGTCACAGGGGTCACTGGTGTCACTATGACATAAGTGGCCATATCAAGAGACAGAAATAAAGCACTGACTTTTGCATAAGCCAACAGGGAAGTCCTAGTCCAGGCGCAACCCATGGGTGATGTTCAAATTTATAAAGGTCAAAGGTCAAGGTCGAGCAAAAGGTCGAGAAATAAGCTGCTGGGGCGGAGGTCTGTGCTCTACTGAGTGCCCGTCTTGTTACCTCCGCCAGGAGGTTATGTTTTCGGTTCGGTTTGTTTGTTTGTTTGTTTGTCTGTCTGTCTGTGGACAACGTAGAGGCCACATTTCTACACGGAATCACTTCAAACTTGGCCAAGTAGTTCCCCAATGTGTATGGAAGAACTGATTAAATTTTGGTCAAGGTCACCCCAAGGTCAAGGTCACAGGGGTCACTGGTGTCACTATGACATAAGTGGCCATATCAAGAGACAGAAATAAAGCACTGACTTTTGCATAAGCCAACAGGGAAGTCCTAGTCCAGGCGCAACCCATGGGTGATGTTCAAATTTATAAAGGTCAAAGGTCAAGGTCATATTGGTGCATTATATCAATGTCATATTAAGTATCAGTGGCAAATGAACAAAGATCACTTGAAGGTCAAAAGTCAAGCAGGTCACTTGAAGGTCAAGGTCACGTGAAGGTCAAGGTCACGTGAAGGTCAAGGTCACCTGAAGGTCAAGGTCACGTGAAGGTCAAGTACATTTGAAGATCAAGGTCACTTGAAGCCAAGGTCATGTGAAGGTCAAGGTCACGTGAAGGTCAAGGTCACTTGAAGGTCACGTGAAGGTCAAGGTCATGTGAAGGTCGAAGTCACATCAATTCATGATTCTAGGACATATGGCGCTCTAGGTCACCTTGGCGGAGGTATGTCCTCTACGAGGACCATGTCCGCGTTCAGGACTTGCTCACTTGTTTTGTTTATTTTTGGCTGATAACATACTGCCATTCCTTGGCTCTGAAGATCGACATGATTTATTATGGGTAGAAAAGGTCATTGAGTGGTCAACTGAAAGGATTCCATTCAATGAGGCCCAGGGAACAATGAAGTGACTGAGACAGACGTAAGACAAGTAATGAAATCATGAAGTGACTGAGACAGACGTACGACAAGTAATGAAATCATGAAGTGACTGAGACAGACGTACGACAAGTAATGAAATCATGAAGTGATTGAGACAGACGTACGACAAGTAATGAAATCAGGAAGTGACCGAGACAGACGTATGACAAGTTATGAAATCACAAAGTGATTGAGACAGACGTACGACAAGTAATGAAATCACGAAGAGATTGAGACAGACGTACGACAAGTAATGAAATCACGAAGTGATTGAGACAGACGTACGACAGGTAAAGAAATCACGAAGTGATTGAGACAGACGTACGACAAGTAATGAAATCACGAAGTGATTGAGACAGACGTACGACAAGTAATGAAATCAAAGTAAAAAAGAATGTCCTTTTTATGGTTAACACAATCATGAAATGCAGTTTTTTTTTAATGGATACCAAAGTAAGACATGTGTTATTAGACTCCATTAAGATAAGCCTTACAGACACAACATAATATTAGCCTTATCAACCATCAAAGAAGTTAACCTGTTTAAATAGCAATGGCATTGCCCTATCGAGGAGGATTATGTCCTAGAGACTGACCATATACACATATGATCAGCGTCCAAGCTCCTCTCAACTCAAGCTAGGATAAGGGAGGCCCAGGCAATGGCTGCTGGTGACTCAACAGATAGACCTATAGGCTCCTCCAAACGGGCCCCACAAACCTTAGCTTACAAGGATAGAAATGTTGCAGACACTTAAGGAACTAAAGAGTCTGAACAAGACTCGAACCCTCGTCTAGAAAATACCAGGCAGAAACGTTACCAATCAGGCCACAACAACCTCTGTTGTGATAGAACAGATAGAAATGAAAGATTGAAGGTCTCGGTCTCCTCCCATCCATCCTGAAAGTTTGCCAAACGCAGAGATCCTAATTTCTTATATGAATCACATATCGTGATTAAGTGTTAATATTAATATATAATTTTACAGACAAGGAAAGGAACAACAAAATTAAAACAAAAATCAATGAGTGTTTTCCAAACAGATGACAAACCCCTTTTCCATTATTCAATCAAAGGATTATGTTTCTTTGTACTCGTTTTATTAACGATGGAGGTAATTGAATTACAAAATCTATTGACTTAAGGGAAACGAATACCAAGCCTTACCCACGCATTTGAATGGGAATTACTTCGACACTACATATGGCATCTGTAAAAAGCTATAAAGGGCCAGGCTTATGGATAAGCTTAGTTGTATGAGTTGACTAAGCATGCTACGTATAAAAGGATTGACTGTCGTTTGATATGAAGATATGGATAAATAAGAAAAGAATTGTTATATTTGCTTAGGCGCTCTCTCTCTCTCTCTCTCTCTCTCTCTCTCTCTCTCTCTCTCTCTCTCTCTCTCTCTCTCTCTCTCACTTTATATATATATATATATATATATATATATATATATATATATATATATATATATATATATATATATATATATATATATATATACATCCCATTACTTACGTTCTCTCTCTCTCTCTCTCTCTCTCTCTCTCTCTCTCTCTCTCTCTCTCTCTCTCTCTCTCTCTCTCTCTCTCTCTCTCTCTCCGTAAGGCCGGGGCAAGAAAAAAAAAAAAGAAGGCGATCTCATGGAATAAAAGCCTTGGAAGTCTTTGCATTGAAGGGCATCAGGATAATGAAATGTTTTAATATCATGCGTCGCTGGTAACTGCGCGCCTCGCACAGGTCCTTCAATCCTCCAAGTGCTTTTGTTCCACCCCAGACGACATGACAATTTTTGTCGTTTTTTTTTTCTCCCCTTTTCTTTTCTTCTTCCTTTCCCTCCCTTTCTCTCTCTTGGGAGAAGAAGGGTAAGAAAACGAACGGAGAGAGAGAGAGAGAGAGAGAGAGAGAGAGAGAGAGAGAGAGAGAGAGAGAGAGAGAGAGAGAGCGAAGAGGAGAATGAGGGTGGGGGAGGGGTGTTCGTAAAGGGCTGGAGGAGAGGGAGAAGCTTCAAAGACAAAGGCTTCGAGTTTGAGGAGAGAGAGAGAGAGAGAGAGAGAGAGAGAGAGAGAGAGAGAGAGAGAGAGAGAGAATGTGTATGGAAAATACTTCAGAACTGATGCAACTGCAAGAATTATATAAACAATAATAATATACGGTTATGAAAAATAAAATATTAAAAAAAAATAAAACCATGGAATATAAAACTCTTTTTTAGAATCCCCACCAACTAACCCAAGGCGACCTCCAGTTTTGTCTCTCGATATCTCCCCATGCCAGCATATTCGGTCCTTCGGGGACCCAAAGGAAACTAAAGAGTCCATGAATCAATAGGTCCTCAGATATCACTTGTGATCGCCTATTGTTCGGTCACGCGCGCCTCCATCCCCTCCAGATAGGATTTAATCACACGTGTGCATTCAACAATTTTAATTCTTTTTTCTTTCAGGAAGTCGGCGGAGACGGAGCCATTTTCCAGGAATTTTTAAAATTTTTAATTTCGAAAACGTAAGTAAACTGGGAAATAATTGCAAACGATGCAGTAAACCGATATGCGAGACTTGATAATCTGTGAGTTGGGCAACATTATTCTGACAGGAATCGTTGAGAATCGGCAACTTCTATGCCCACTAGACCGGAGGGGAAAAGGCTTTCGGATGCAAAATGTCATACGCCTAACATACTTGTATTATATATATTTATATTTATATATATATAGATAAATATATATATATATATATATATATATATATATATATATATATATATATATATATATATATATATATATATATATATATGAGTGTGTGCATACAAAAAACACGCACACATACATACATAATATATATATATATATATATATATATATATATATATATATATATATATATATATATATATATATATATATATACACACACATATATGCGTGTGTGCATACAAAAAACACGCACACACACATATATATATATATATATATATATATATATATATATATATATATATATATATATATATATATATATATATACACACCAAAGAGGAAGAGCCTTTCGGATGCAAAATGCCATACGTCTGACATATTTGTACAAATAAGAAGCATGTACCCATCAAAACTAGAGAGGGGTGTGTTTAAAAACACACTAGTGAATTCATGAACTAGAGGTATGAAGGGAATAATTTGATTGATATACTTGAAGCTGAGGAAGAACTTGAGGTGCCCACTAATGAATTCAGTGTGTTTGAAGTCGAAGCTATTCTTAAAAAAACTCGAGAAATGAAAAGCCCCTAGATACGATGGAATAACTGCCTGGATGATATTAGCCTAAAATTAAGTGATTTCTAGAATACTTGCAAGATTATTTTGTAGAATGTGGCATGAAGAGGCAAAACCTGATGAATGGGAGCTAGGAGTGTTGGTGAAAATGGCCAAAAAAAGGAGGTCTGACTAATTGCAATAATTACAGAGGCATAAACTTACGTCAGTTGTCATGAAAATATAAAGTATGCTTATTCTAAAGAAGCTATAAAGATAGATTGAGGAAAAGCTGAGAGATGAACAAGAGGGATTTAGAAATGGTAGAGGTTGTACTAACCAAATTCTAATTTTAATAGATGTTGTGCAGCAATGTGTAGAATATAGGAATCAACTTTTAATGGCATTTTTGGACTATGAGAAAGCCTTTGATAGTGTGCACCAGCTAATTTTGTGGAGAGTTCTGCGTTATTATGGAGTTCCTCTTGAATGTATTAACTGTATAAAGTCTGTTAATGAGCATAGTATGTGCAAAGTTAACGTTAGTGGATTCGTATCAAATTAATTTCCAGTGAACAGTAGAGTACTCCAAGGGAATTTGTTGTCACCTATGTTGTTTATCCTCGTGGAGTTTGTTATGCACAGAACAGTTGGAGATGGTGGAGAAGGATTGAACTGTTTTGGCAACAGGAAATTAGCTGACCTAGAGTATGCAGATGACGCTGTCCTTATTAGCAGAACACAACTGGATTTGCAATGCTTGCTTACCAGAATGCATGAAATATCCCAGGAGGTTGGGCTCAAGATAAATAGAAGAAATACAGAGATGATGAGAACGAAATATGCAATGGAAGATGAAATATCATTGGAGGGAGAAAGTATTAATGAGGTAGAATCGTTTGGTCATGCTCTTCGCACTCCCCAAAGGAGATTAGTTCAACAAACTCTCAACTGGCTCCACAAGGCACTAGAAGAGTTGGAAGACTCAGACCTACGTGGCTGAGGACTATGAAGCGTGAAGTAGACGATGAATGGAGAAGTATTGATTTTAAAGCTCAAGATACAGACGACTGGCGAAATCTAATTGAGGCCCTTAGCGTCAGTAAGCGTGGGAGGATATATATATATATATATATATATATATATATATATATATATATATATATATATATATATATATATATATATATATATATATATATATATATATATATATATATATCATGTTCCCTAGTTTGCGACTTGGCTTTCACAAGGGCCTTTGAGCATGTGATGCCTTCTTCTAATTTCCAATCCCTTGTTTGTGGTCATTATTTCCATCTGTAGAGTTGGACACAAGTATTCCCGGTTTACCTAGCTCTGAAGAAGTGCACATAACCACAACATTACTGCGTGGAGTTTTCCTAGTTTAACCCCACCAACAACCTCTGTCCTCTCTTCCTATACTATCTACATAGTAACTCTCCGCGTAGTAAGGGTTTGACATGGTGCGAATTAGGAAGGTGAAGTAGGATCCCTCGTGGAGTTACGTATTTGTGTATGTATGGAAAATTAGGTAAAAGATGAGGAACATGTACTATTACATCGCCTTCTTAATGCACAGATACGTGCGAAATATCCTAAACTTCATTACTCAAACATTGTAAACTTGTTGAATGAAGGAAACCCAATAGATCTTTATAATTATGTATATGAAATCCTGGATTACTATAAGAACTAAATAAAATAAATAGAGTTGGAGTAGTGTTATTATGTTATTGGTGGACATTCGTTCGCTTGTTTATATATTTATGGGGGGACAACATTTTTTCTAAAGCAAATCTGTCTTGTGCAAGATTATTTTATACAATTAATATAGTAAATGATTTATCTATACCTTTGAAAGTTTTGTAATATCAAGTCAATAAAGTAATAATAATATCAGGGACTCCTGGGTCCAAATGTAAATGTTCTTCACACCGATGCATCCCCACACATTTTTATCTACTTATCCTCTTTCCCTTCAATCCTTTTACCTCTCTGCCGTCATCATTAAAACTAACATCAGCATGTGGAATTAATTTACTGAAGTCCATAGTAAAGTCCTATAGATCCCACATCGAATGGTTTAATACTAAAGAATTCAAACCCTGATAGAATTCATATTTGTCTTTCAAACAGAGCAAAAGATTCATCTGTTTTGATCAGGACTACCGAAACAAACACAAAAGTGCTAAGAGAAAATGTAAAGGTTTCGTCGTAAAAAAAAAAGGGTGGGGACAAGAAACCCTTTTACGTAGAATTGTTGTTTTGAATACACTAGTCTGCACATGAATGAAAAAGCCACAATATATGAAGCAGAAGAGTGCGCGTAAGTGGTGCAATGTGTTCAGGGGGTTCGACGTGCCGTTGCTTTCCTGATACTTTATTTGGCAATCTGAATAAAAAAGTTTACTATAAACCGCAGTAACTTTACCACTACAGGTCTTTTAAAATCCTACAACGAGAGAATATCCGCTAAAGACAAGTCTGTACTTGGGCAACCTAAAGGTATTATCAGAGTTCTTTATCCTTCTCACAAAGAGAGGGTACATCTTCTGAGAGGTGAGACCCCACTCTTTTTCTTATCCAATTCTCTCTCTCTCTCTCTCTCTCTCTCTCTCTCTCTCTCTCTCTCTCTCTCTCTCTCTCTCTCTCTCTCAAACTGCAAATAATTTTCATCTTTTACCTTCATGCAAAAAGAGATGCCCTTACGACTTTCATAATTTCTCAACCGAAGGTTACAAGTAAAAATTGCATATATAAAATCTTTTATCTCCCGTAACGATGATCATTTTCTATTCTACGTGCGTGTGTGTGCTTGCCTGCCGCGTGCTTGTACGCGTGTACATTACATGAATCCTGGTGCCTTAAAACCAGGAACCAATCGCCGGTAAGGCAAAAAAAAGACACACGGATTCTTGCGCATAGGATCGAGGCTATAAAGAACCCCGGGAGAAGCAATATTGGTGCTATATGCGACCATTCTTTTATTTAGTAGGCCAGTATTATATCGGAATGTCTTTGTTGTCCTCCACTTTGCCTTTTGGCATTCTCCCATTGTCCTTTGGTGAGCGAAAACTTTTGAGAAACGGACTTCGCTTAATGGAAACGATTGACACTGAAGCCTCGACATACCTTCTTCGGCTTGAGGGACTTAGTTCGACTTTTGAGCTTCGTCCCCCCTTTTTGCTGCTTTTCCGTCATGCCTTTTATTGGGAGGAAATTCGCGTCTGCCCAAAAAGCCTCCGATACAAGATGGGAAGATATTTCAGAAATTATATCGTGCGAGGAAACATGTTTGGAAAAAAAAAATAAAAAAAAAATAAAAGTCTCTCGTCTTGATATGTTTTAGAAGCTACGTGTGTTCTGTATGATTTTAAATTGCGTTTCTGTTTTGGATTAAATAAAAACGTTATGAAATCCAGTTTTTCTTTCTTTTAATTCATCCATTATCCTACTACATTACTATATAAGAACTATGCACTTGTTAGAGAGAGAGAGACCCAAACGTCTTAACTGTAGAGAATATTCGTATTTCAAATATGTACTAAAAGAGAGACTTGAAAGCATTAAACTAGATACTCGCAAGGAATTTTAAAGAAATTCCATAGCCTTGAAAAGCAATTTACAATGTTTGTAGGGATATAGCTTACAGCCCCATACCCTTAAAACACAAATCATATTAACTATCTAGGATAGATCTTATCCATAAGGGTTTATGTAAGAAATTATATAAACAACAGCCATTTGAAAGAGTAATTACATTAATTTGAATTACTTTTATTCAATAATATAGATCCCATGTCACCTTCGTTTTCATTTTAAGATGGGAAAATCAGTAGGTGGGTAATTTTGAACTTCCGAAAGTTTATGGGTAATTTTAAACTTTCGAAGATAGGTGGGTAATTTTGAAATTTCGAAAGTAAGTGGGTAATTTTAAACTTTTGAAAGTAGGTGGGTAATTTTAAACTTTCAAAAGTAGGTGAGTAATTTTGAACTTTCCAAAGGTTGAGGGTAATTTTAAACTTTCGAAAGTAAATGGGTAATTTTGAGCTTCAAAAGGTTGTGGGTAATTTTAAACTTTCGAAAGTAGGTGGGTAATTTTGAACTTTCGAAAGTAAGCGGGTAATTTTAAACTTTCGGAAGTAGGTGGGTAATTTTGAACTTTAGATATAAAGTCTAAGGATTTATTATTCGAGTTTCATTACAAAATTAATCATAAGACAATCCCAAAATACAACGATCAGCTAAAAAGTAAAATTACCTCAAATTGTTTTTGAAGAAAGACACCACTATTTCACCAATTTTAATCAATCAATCACCAATATCGAATTAACGCAAATTAATCTTAGAAGAAACAAATCCTATCCATCAGCAATGAAAGATGAGGAAGGACAGAGAAAAACTGACTCTCCGACATTTGTGTTTACGAAAAACAATGGCCAAGGAGTGATACATTTAGGTGATGAATATAAAGAACTAACATTGAAGAAAAAATAAATAACCCTCTTCATAACTTTATGATTTCCCATAACTTCAGAAAATTAAATCTGACCGAAAATTGACAGAAAATGAAGAAGTTATTATCAGATAAAAATATGGGCGATTATTTATGGCAGCTGCCAAGGCATTATCTGGATCCCCAAATTCTCCTTTGTCGCCATACGTAAAGTCCTAAGGAAATTGTGTCATTTACCAAAAATCTCCAGAAGTAATTATAATAAAATTCTCCCCTGAATCAGCGAATTCCTTCGCCGGTCGCTGTCAGCGACCAACGTAGTATGTGTGGTCAAACCGACACTCGGTCGCAGTAACAATAGGAACGAATGACCCCTTGACCCTGACTTGGTGACAGGTCGAGTGATTCACGGACCACTTACAAACAGCTGGAGACATAGATTGTATCATGAGTGGCGGACGGCTGAGATGACCGGGAGAAAATGAAGGAAACGAATGGGATCCCGTCCCAGGAGAAGCGCGGCAACGCCGTAGCTGCCCGATGGATACGACAGCAACGAGAACTGCTCCGAATACAAAGATATGGGTTGTGGGCCCCACGCACCTCGCCGTCCGCTGGCATCTGTGAGATGCTTTAGTTGTAAATTTTTGTAATTTTGAAAAAAAATCAATATTGCAGAAAGGGACTTGATTGGTTTCTAACGAGATAACTTTTGCTTAACAAAGAGATTTTACTTAAAAACTTACGGATATATTAATCCATTCCAATCTAATTTTCATCTTTTCCTGAACATTTTCTCTTTTACTTGACCCCACTAGTGCCACTTCTGTTGGTCGTCCACTGCTACTACTGCCTCCTCCTCCTCCTCCTCCTCCTCCTCCTCCTCGAATTCATCTTCCACATCCACTTGCTCCTCCTCTTCCCTGTAAGTGATGCTGACAAAGGAAGACTGAACAAGGCCCTTGGAAGAACGAGAGCCTGGAAACCACCAAGACGAGCTAAACGACGCCACAGCCCCTAAACGCGCACGCAGCGTTTTCATCTATTGATATTGCACTTGTGCAGCCTCTCACCAATACTATTAAACCACTTGGTCAGGTATAACCCGCAACCGGACTTCACAAAGAAAACGAAATAACTTCAAAATTATTTTGATTCCGGTTATGAAAGATCCCATTAAACTGGAGCTTATGGGTTGGAGAGAGGCGACGACTCCGAGGCGCTTTCTGTTTTCGCTCTTTCTGGTGGCGGAGATAAATTGCCTTTGAACGGCTCGTGACAGTCGAGGTATTTTCAGATGGCGAGGGTATAACTTTTAACGAAATTTAACGGAGCAAAGATGTAAATGGTTAGTTTGAGTTACATATTTGATGGTTGAAAATTTCGTTTGCTTAATTTAATGAGAAGGTTTGTGGCAAAGACATCACGAACGCATATAATTGGTATTATACACCACTATACGCCGTAATGAAAGAAAAATCCTAAAAGAGATGATATACCGAAAAAAAAATTGAATTTAAGTTTTTCTTGTGAAATTAATTAAAATGAAACATATATAACAAGACTCGACAACCCTCATGATCGAATCCCGTAGAGCATTCATTTCCTGCACATTGCTACGGTAGTGTAAACAACGAGAGGATAATTGAAGGGCGTAATTGGCCCGTGTTCCCTGTTACTCCTACACGGTAACACTACGGTTACTGATATTGGTTACGCCAAGAAACTATCGCCGTGGATGCAGATCCCACTGAAAGCATGAATCATAGAAGCGAGGATACAGGAAGGGAATAAAGAAGAAAGAGAAAACGCCAAAGTACCGAAAATTGTATTATTCGAATACAGTCGACGAATCAAGTTCCTACTACAAAATAGGTCATTTCACGGTATAATCCTGCTTTGAGCTATGGCAGAATCCGAATTTGCTCTCTCTCTCTCTCTCTCTCTCTCTCTCTCTCTCTCTCTCTCTCTCTCTCTCTCTCTCTCTCTCTCTCTCTCTCTCTCTCTCAGAAAACGTTGAAAACTACCGACCTATATCTATTCTTCCTATTTTGGCAAAAATTTTAGAGAAAATAGTAACAAATCAATTACTTGAATATCTTGAACAAAATAAATTATTGTCCTCTACGCAATATGGATTTAGACCTCATCTGTCTATTGAAATGGCACTACTTAAGCTATCGGAAAGAATCTATAAAAATATTGACCAGCAAAAGGTAAACTTACTTATATTGTTAGATCTTTCAAAGGCATTTGATAGCGTTAACGACGATATTTTGTTAAATAAGTGTAGGAAAATGAAAATAGATTCTTTTTGGTTTAGTAACTATTTACAAAATCGTTTTCAAATAGTCAGACTAGATAATTCTATCTCTTCTCGTAAGCAAGTACATTTTGGAGTTCCCAGGGCTCTATTTTAGGCCCCGTGCTCTTTCTTATTCACATCAATGATATGGCTGATTTCATACAGGACTATTTCAAATATATGGCAAAATTTTTAGAAGACTATCTTCTCGTACAATATGCAGACGATATTCAGTTTTTAATTGGAGGTAGTATAAATGATATACCCACTCCTATCACAAAGGCAGAAGCTATATTAGAAGCAGGACTACGATATTTTCAATTAAATGGTTTAAATGTAAATGAATCAAAAACTAAATTCATTAGATACCGTTCTAAACTTTAACGGCCATCAAATTGAAAGAAGTGTACACGTAAAAAATCTGGGTATTTATTTTGACCAATATATGCTTTTTGATGTACACGTATCTGAAATATGTTGAAAAGTAAATGGAACCTTAATATATTTAAACAGAATTATAGACAGACTAGATATTGACATGAGGGCGATGGTAGTTCAGTCTCTTGCACTGATCATAAAAAATTATTGTTTAAAGATTTGGGGAAGTACCACTAAACAACAATTACAACGGGTTCAAAAAGTACAAAACTTTGCGGCAAAAGTAGTGATGGTAGAGCCAAAAAATAGGATCATGCATCACCAATTTTAGATAAATTAGAATGGTTAAATGTTGGAGGAAGGATTAAATTCGACATTTGTGTGGGAGTTTTTAAAGTTGTGCGAAGTTTAATACCAACTTGGCTTTTTACGTTTATAACAGTTGGAGCTGGGATGGACAGACGAACGAAACAGAACAATGACCTTTATTTACCGAGAACCAACACAGACTTGGGAAGTAGATGCTTTACGGTACGAGGACCAACGATGTGGAATACCCTACCTGAGTCATTGCAAACAACATCGAATATAGACACTTTTAAAGCAAATCTCAGGAAATATGTGTTTTCTACAAGATTTTAGTTACAAATTTGTGTATTGCTTTTAATGTACTTGTGTATATCTGTTTTTAATGTTTTATGGGGTCTACTGTAATTTTGTACACAGTATAGAATTTTAATGAATTTTACTATTTCTAAGTTATTTTTTCTTCTACTTTAAAGTCATAATAATGCAAGCAGTGGACCAATGTATTTTAGTTCGTAGTCAAAAGATTTATATGAAAGAATCACTCATATAAATGTTGAGTTTTAATGTAATCACAATACTGTATGTTGCTTTATATATAATGTACAATGCTAAAGTATTATTATTATTATTATCATTACTCTCTCTCTCTCTCTCTCTCTCTCTCTCTCTCTCTCTCTCTCTCTCTCTCTCTCTCTCTCTCTCTCTCTCTCTCTCATACAGTAGGCAACGAATTAACTTTCCATTGCACAGTCAGTCATTTCATAGTATAATATTGCTTTGAGCCATGGCAAAATTCAAATTGCTCTCCTCTCTCTCTCTCTCTCTCTCTCTCTCTCTCTCTCTCTCTCTCTCTCTCTCTCTCTCTCTCTCTCTCTCTCACACACACACATATAGTAGACAACGAATTAAGTTTCCATTGCACAGTAAGTCATTTCATAGTATAATTTTGCTTTGAGCCATGGAAGAATTCAAATTGCTCTCTCTCTCTCTCTCTCTCTCTCTCTCTCTCTCTCTCTCTCCTCTCTCTCTCTCTCTCTCTCTCTCTCTCTCAATTAACGTACCGCACGTCCCTAAATTTACCTACGACGCGAGCAACGCCTGCAAGCAAGTGACCTGCTTCAATCGACGTCATTTTGAAGGTGCCGTCAATCATAAAGGTGTTGTTGATGGTCCCCTGATCATTCTGGGCGTGCCTGACATTTGGCAGCGATGATACAACATCCCCTTCCTCTGCCAATATTATGAATATGCTCATCGGTATGACAAGAGACACGGGACGAAACCGTGTTTTCGTCTTAATGAAGCAGTTGCCAATACATTTGATTTTCTTTAAAGATTGGAATGAAAACGTATTCAAAAGGTTTTCTGACTGATAGACGGCTCTAACTAAAGAGATAGGTAACTTTTAGACTCTAAAAAGAAATAAATTGGAATGAAAACGTATTCAAAAGGTATTCTGACTGATAGACGGCTCTAACTAAAGAGATAGGTAACTTTTAGACTCTAAAAAGAAATAAATTGGAATGAAAACTTATTCAAAAGGTATTCTGACTGATAGACGGCTCTAACTAAAGAGGTAGGTGACTTTTAGACTCTAAAAAGAAATAAATTGGAATGAAAACTTATTCAAAAGGTATTCTGACTGATAGACGACTCTAACTAAAGAGATAGGTGACTTTTAGACTTTAAAAAGAAATAAATTGGAATGAAAACTTATTCAAAAGGTATTCTGACTGATAGACGACTCTAACTAAAGAGATAGGTGACTTTTAGACTTTAAAAAGAAATAAATTGGAATGAAAACTTATTCAAAAGGTATTCTGACTGATAGACGGCTCTAACTAAAGAGATAGGTGACTTTTAGACTCTAAAAAGAAATAAATTGGAATGAAAACGTATTCAAAAGGTATTCTGACTGATAGACGGCTCTAACTAAAGAGATAGGTGACTTTTAGACTCTAAAAAGAAATAAATTGGAATGAAAACGTATTCAAAAGGTATTCTGACTGATAGACGGCTCTAACTAAAGAGATAGGTGACTTTTAGACTCTAAAAAGAAATAAATTGGAATGAAAACGTATTCAAAAGGTATTCTGACTGATAGACGGCTCTAACTAAAGAGATAGGTGACTTTTAGACTCTAAAAAGAAATAAATTGGAATGAAAACGTATTCAAAAGGTATTCTGACTGATAGACGGCTCTAACTAAAGAGATAGGTGACTTTTAGACTCTAAAAAGAAATAAATTGGAATGAAAACGTATTCAAAAGGTATTCTGACTGATAGACGGCTCTAACTAAAGAGATAGGTGACTTTTAGACTCTAAAAAGAAATAAATTGGAATGAAAACGTATTCAAAAGGTATTCTGACTGATAGACGGCTCTAACTAAAGAGATAGGTGACTTTTAGACTCTAAAAAGAAATAAATTGGAATGAAAACGTATTCAAAAGGTATTCTGACTGATAGACGGCTCTAACTAAAGAGGTAGGTGACTTTTAGACTCTAAAAAGAAATAAATTGGAATGAAAACGTATTCAAAAGGTATTCTGACTGATAGACGGCTCTAACTAAAGAGGTAGGTGACTTTTAGACTCTAAAAAGAAATAAATTGGAATGAAAACGTATTCAAAAGGTATTCTGACTGATAGACGGCTCTAACTAAAGAGGTAGGTGACTTTTAGACTCTAAAAAGAAATCAATTGGAATGAAAACGTATTCAAAAGGTATTCTGACTGATAGACGGCTCTAACTAAAGAGGTAGGTGACTTTTAGACTCTAAAAAGAAATCAATTGGAATGAAAACGTATTCAAAAGGTATTCTGACTGATAGACGGCTCTAACTAAAGAGGTAGGTGACTTTTAGACTTTAAAAAGAAATCAATTGGAATGAAAACGTATTCAAAAGGTATTCTGACTGATAGACGGCTCTAACTAAAGAGATAGGTAACTTTTAGACTCTAAAAAGAAATCAATTGGAATGAAAACGTATTCAAAAGGTATTCTGACTGATAGACGGCTCTAACTAAAGAGGTAGGTGACTTTTAGACTCTAAAAAGAAATCAATTGGAATGAAAACGTATTCAAAAGGTATTCTGACTGATAGACGGCTCTAACTAAAGAGGTAGGTGACTTTTAGACTCTAAAAAGAAATCAATTGGAATGAAAACGTATTCAAAATGTATTCTGACTGATAGACGACTCTAACTAAAGAGATAGGTGACTTTTAGACTCTAAAAAGAAATCAATTGGAATGAAAACGTATTCAAAAGGTATTCTGACTGATAGACGACTCTAACTAAAGAGATAGGTAACTTTTAGACTCTAAAAAGAAATAAATTGGAATGAAAACTTATTCAAAAGGTATTCTGACTGATAGACGGCACTGCTCTAACTTAAGAGGTGGGTGACTTTTAGACTTTAAAAAGAAATAAAGTGGAATGAAAACTTATACAAAAGGTATTCTGACTGATAGACGGCTCTAACTAAAGAGATAGGTAACTTTTAGACTCTAAAAAGAAATAAATTGGAATGAAAACGTATTCAAAAGGTATTCTGACTGATAGACGGCTCTAACTAAAGAGATAGGTAACTTTTAGACTCTAAAAAGAAATAAATTGGAATGAAAACTTATTCAAAAGGTATTCTGACTGATAGACGACTCTAACTAAAGAGATAGGTAACTTTTAGACTTTAAAAAGAAATAAATTGGAATGAAAACTTATTCAAAAGGTATTCTGACTGATAGACGGCTCTAACTAAAGAGGTAGGTGACTTTTAGACTTTAAAAAGAAATAAATTGGAATGAAAACGTATTCAAAAGGTATTCTGACTGATAGACGGCTCTAACTAAAGAGGTAGGTGACTTTTAGACTCTAAAAAGAAATAAATTGGAATGAAAACGTATTCAAAAGGTATTCTGACTGATAGACGGCTCTAACTAAAGAGGTAGGTGACTTTTAGACTCTAAAAAGAAATAAATTGGAATGAAAACGTATTCAAAAGGTATTCTGACTGATAGACGGCTCTAACTAAAGAGGTAGGTGACTTTTAGACTCTAAAAAGAAATAAATTGGAATGAAAACGTATTCAAAAGGGATTCTGACTGATAGACGGCTCTAACTAAAGAGGTAGGTGACTTTTAGACTCTAAAAAGAAATCAATTGGAATGAAAACGTATTCAAAAGGGATTCTGACTGATAGACGGCTCTAACTAAAGAGGTAGGTGACTTTTAGACTCTAAAAAGAAATCAATTGGAATGAAAACGTATTCAAAAGGTATTCTGACTGATAGACGGCTCTAACTAAAGAGGTAGGTGACTTTTAGACTCTAAAAAGAAATCAATTGGAATGAAAACGTATTCAAAAGGTATTCTGACTGATAGACGGCTCTAACTAAAGAGGTAGGTGACTTTTAGACTCTAAAAAGAAATCAATTGGAATGAAAACGTATTCAAAAGGTATTCTGACTGATAGACGGCTCTAACTAAAGAGGTAGGTGACTTTTAGACTCTAAAAAGAAATCAATTGGAATGAAAACGTATTCAAAAGGTATTCTGACTGATAGACGGCTCTAACTAAAGAGATAGGTAACTTTTAGACTCTAAAAAGAAATCAATTGGAATGAAAACGTATTCAAAAGGTATTCTGACTGATAGACGGCTCTAACTAAAGAGATAGGTAACTTTTAGACTCTAAAAAGAAATCAATTGGAATGAAAACGTATTCAAAAGTATTCTGACTGATAGACGGCTCTAACTAAAGAGATAGGTGACTTTTAGACTCTAAAAAGAAATCAATTGGAATGAAAACGTATTCAAAAAGTATTCTGACTGATAGACGGCTCTAACTAAAGAGATAGGTAACTTTTAGACTCTAAAAAGAAATCAATTGGAATGAAAACGTATTCAAAAAGTATTCTGACTGATAGACGGCTCTAACTAAAGAGATAGGTAACTTTTAGACTCTAAAAAGAAATCAATTGGAATGAAAACGTATTCAAAAAGTATTCTGACTGATAGACGTCTCTAACTAAAGAGGTAGGTGACTTTTAGACTCTAAAAAGAAATAAATTGGAATGAAAACGTATTCAAAAGGTATTCTGACTGATAGACGGCTCTAACTAAAGAGGTAGGTGACTTTTAGACTCTAAAAAGAAATAAATTGGAATGAAAACGTATTCAAAAGGTATTCTGACTGATAGACGGCTCTAACTAAAGAGGTAGGTGACTTTTAGACTCTAAAAAGAAATAAATTGGAATGAAAACGTATTCAAAAGGTATTCTGACTGATAGACGGCTCTAACTAAAGAGATAGGTGACTTTTAGACTCTAAAAAGAAATAAATTGGAATGAAAACGTATTCAAAAGGTATTCTGACTGATAGACGGCTCTAACTAAAGAGATAGGTAACTTTTAGACTCTAAAAAGAAATAAATTGGAATGAAAACGTATTCAAAAGGTATTCTGACTGATAGACGGCTCTAACTAAAGAGATAGGTAACTTTTAGACTCTAAAAAGAAATAAATTGGAATGAAAACGTATTCAAAAGGTATTCTGACTGATAGACGGCTCTAACTAAAGAGATGGGTAACTTTTAGACTCTAAAAAGAAATAAATTGGAATGAAAACGTATTCAAAAGGTATTCTGACTGATAGACGGCTCTAACTAAAGAGATGGGTAACTTTTAGACTCTAAAAAGAAATAAATTGGAATGAAAACGTATTCAAAAGGTATTCTGACTGATAGACGGCTCTAACTAAAGAGATAGGTGACTTTTAGACTCTAAAAAGAAATAAATTGGAATGAAAACGTATTCAAAAGGTATTCTGACTGATAGACGGCTCTAACTAAAGAGATAGGTGACTTTTAGACTCTAAAAAGAAATAAATTGGAATGAAAACTTATTCAAAAGGTATTCTGACTGATAGACGGCTCTAACTAAAGAGGTAGGTGACTTTTAGACTTAAAAAGAAATAAATTGGAATGAAAACTTATTCAAAAGGTATTCTGACTGATAGACGGCTCTAACTAAAGAGGTAGGTGACTTTTAGACTCTAAAAAGAAATAAATTGGAATGAAAACGTATTCAAAAGGTATTCTGACTGATAGACGGCTCTAACTAAAGAGGTAGGTGACTTTTAGACTCTAAAAAGAAATAAATTGGAATGAAAACGTATTCAAAAGGTATTCTGACTGATAGACGGCACTCTAACTAAAGAGGTAGGTGACTTTTAGACTCTAAAAAGAAATAAATTGGAATGAAAACGTATTCAAAAGGTATTCTGACTGATAGACGGCTCTAACTAAAGAGATAGGTAACTTTTAGACTCTAAAAAGAAATAAATTGGAATGAAAACGTATTCAAAAGGTATTCTGACTGATAGACGGCTCTAACTAAAGAGATAGGTGACTTTTAGACTCTAAAAAGAAATAAATTGGAATGAAAACGTATTCAAAAGGTATTCTGACTGATAGACGGCTCTAACTAAAGAGATAGGTAACTTTTAGACTCTAAAAAGAAATAAATTGGAATGAAAACGTATTCAAAAGGTATTCTGACTGATAGACGGCTCTAACTAAAGAGGTAGGTGACTTTTAGACTCTAAAAAGAAATAAATTGGAATGAAAACGTATTCAAAAGGTATTCTGACTGATAGACGGCTCTAACTAAAGAGGTAGGTGACTTTTAGACTCTAAAAAGAAATAAATTGGAATGAAAACGTATTCAAAAGGTATTCTGACTGATAGACGGCTCTAACTAAAGAGATAGGTGACTTTTAGACTCTAAAAAGAAATAAATTGGAATGAAAACGTATTCAAAAGGTATTCTGACTGATAGACGGCTCTAACTAAAGAGGTAGGTGACTTTTAGACTCTAAAAAGAAATAAATTGGAATGAAAACGTATTCAAAAGGTATTCTGACTGATAGACGGCTCTAACTAAAGAGGTAGGTGACTTTTAGACTCTAAAAAGAAATAAATTGGAATGAAAACGTATTCAAAAGGTATTCTGACTGATAGACGGCTCTAACTAAAGAGATAGGTGACTTTTAGACTCTAAAAAGAAATAAATTGGAATGAAAACGTATTCAAAAGGTATTCTGACTGATAGACGGCTCTAACTAAAGAGGTAGGTGACTTTTAGACTCTAAAAAGAAATAAATTGGAATGAAAACGTATTCAAAAGGTATTCTGACTGATAGACGGCTCTAACTAAAGAGGTAGGTGACTTTTAGACTCTAAAAAGAAATAAATTGGAATGAAAACGTATTCAAAAGGTATTCTGACTGATAGACGGCTCTAACTAAAGAGATAGGTAACTTTTAGACTCTAAAAAGAAATAAATTGGAATGAAAACGTATTCAAAAGGTATTCTGACTGATAGACGGCTCTAACTAAAGAGGTAGGTGACTTTTAGACTCTAAAAAGAAATAAATTGGAATGAAAACTTATTCAAAAGGTATTCTGACTGATAGACGGCTCTAACTAAAGAGATAGGTAACTTTTAGACTCTAAAAAGAAATAAATTGGAATGAAAACGTATTCAAAAGGTATTCTGACTGATAGACGGCTCTAACTAAAGAGGTAGGTGACTTTTAGACTTTAAAAAGAAATAAATTGGAATGAAAACTTATTCAAAAGGTATTCTGACTGATAGACGGCTCTAACTAAAGAGATAGGTAACTTTTAGACTCTAAAAAGAAATAAATTGGAATGAAAACGTATTCAAAAGGTATTCTGACTGATAGACGGCTCTAACTAAAGAGGTAGGTGACTTTTAGACTCTAAAAAGAAATAAATTGGAATGAAAACTTATTCAAAAGGTATTCTGACTGATAGACGGCTCTAACTAAAGAGATAGGTAACTTTTAGACTCTAAAAAGAAATAAATTGGAATGAAAACGTATTCAAAAGGTATTCTGACTGATAGACGGCTCTAACTAAAGAGGTAGGTGACTTTTAGACTTTAAAAAGAAATAAATTGGAATGAAAACTTATTCAAAAGGTATTCTGACTGATAGACGGCTCTAACTAAAGAGATAGGTAACTTTTAGACTCTAAAAAGAAATAAATTGGAATGAAAACGTATTCAAAAGGTATTCTGACTGATAGACGGCTCTAACTAAAGAGGTAGGTGACTTTTAGACTCTAAAAAGAAATAAATTGGAATGAAAACGTATTCAAAAGGTATTCTGACTGATAGACGGCTCTAACTAAAGAGGTAGGTGACTTTTAGACTCTAAAAAGAAATAAATTGGAATGAAAACGTATTCAAAAGGTATTCTGACTGATAGACGGCTCTAACTAAAGAGGTAGGTGACTTTTAGACTTAAAAAGAAATAAATTGGAATGAAAACGTATTCAAAAGGTATTCTGACTGATAGACGGCTCTAACTAAAGAGGTAGGTGACTTTTAGACTCTAAAAAGAAATAAATTGGAATGAAAACGTATTCAAAAGGTATTCTGACTGATAGACGGCTCTAACTAAAGAGGTAGGTGACTTTTAGACTCTAAAAAGAAATAAATTGGAATGAAAACGTATTCAAAAGGTATTCTGACTGATAGACGGCTCTAACTAAAGAGATAGGTAACTTTTAGACTCTAAAAAGAAATAAATTGGAATGAAAACGTATTCAAAAGGTATTCTGACTGATAGACGGCTCTAACTAAAGAGATAGGTAACTTTTAGACTCTAAAAAGAAATAAATTGGAATGAAAACGTATTCAAAAGGTATTCTGACTGATAGACGGCTCTAACTAAAGAGATAGGTAACTTTTAGACTCTAAAAAGAAATAAATTGGAATGAAAACGTATTCAAAAGGTATTCTGACTGATAGACGGCTCTAACTAAAGAGGTAGGTGACTTTTAGACTCTAAAAAGAAATAAATTGGAATGAAAACGTATTCAAAAGGTATTCTGACTGATAGACGGCTCTAACTAAAGAGGTAGGTGACTTTTAGACTCTAAAAAGAAATAAATTGGAATGAAAACGTATTCAAAAGGTATTCTGACTGATAGACGGCTCTAACTAAAGAGATAGGTAACTTTTAGACTCTAAAAAGAAATAAATTGGAATGAAAACGTATTCAAAAGGTATTCTGACTGATAGACGGCTCTAACTAAAGAGGTAGGTGACTTTTAGACTTTAAAAAGAAATAAATTGGAATGAAAACGTATTCAAAAGGTATTCTGACTGATAGACGGCTCTAACTAAAGAGGTAGGTGACTTTTAGACTCTAAAAAGAAATAAATTGGAATGAAAACGTATTCAAAAGGTATTCTGACTGATAGACGGCTCTAACTAAAGAGGTAGGTGACTTTTAGACTCTAAAAAGAAATAAATTGGAATGAAAACGTATTCAAAAGGTATTCTGACTGATAGACGGCTCTAACTAAAGAGGTAGGTGACTTTTAGACTCTAAAAAGAAATAAATTGGAATGAAAACGTATTCAAAAGGTATTCTGACTGATAGACGGCTCTAACTAAAGAGGTAGGTGACTTTTAGACTTTAAAAAGAAATAAATTGGAATGAAAACTTATTCAAAAGGTATTCTGACTGATAGACGGCTCTAACTAAAGAGATAGGTAACTTTTAGACTCTAAAAAGAAATAAATTGGAATGAAAACGTATTCAAAAGGTATTCTGACTGATAGACGGCTCTAACTAAAGAGGTAGGTGACTTTTAGACTTTAAAAAGAAATAAATTGGAATGAAAACGTATTCAAAAGGTATTCTGACTGATAGACGGCTCTAACTAAAGAGATAGGTACTTTTAGACTCTAAAAAGAAATAAATTGGAATGAAAACGTATTCAAAAGGTATTCTGACTGATAGACGGCTCTAACTAAAGAGGTAGGTGACTTTTAGACTTTAAAAAGAAATGAAATTGGAATGAAAACGTATTCTTGGTAAAATTCCAGATTTGAAAGCATACTAAAATGTAGTAAGCAGCTATATTCATAAGACTATTAGAATGGTATTGGAAATGAAATACTAAGTAAAATTTAATAAACGTCACAGTTCTCTTAGAGAAAATCGTGAGACTATTTGACCTAAGCGCTTTTAATAATGGAGGCATAAATCTATAAAAATGGCACAGTTTTCATAATATGGTTTTGTATAATTTGGCTTACTGTGATACAGACACTGAAGCAATAAAACATAAAATTATAAACAATGAACAATCTTCTTATCAGAAGTGAGGCTGGACAGTACTCAACAATCTAGAAATATTTTGAGGACGACTATATATAATCTTGAATTAGTCTACAATAAAAAAAAAATGTCTCGAAAACTCACCAGTTATGATAAAATGTTCTAACTAAAGTTGAATAGATTAGCTTTATACATAACAACCAGTAACTTTTCTTGTTCCATTTATAATTTTCCTAAAAATCTACCATATGATTATTGTTATTATTATTACTTGCTAAGCTACAACCCTAGTAGGAAAAGCACGATGCTATAAGCCCAGGGGCTTAACAGGGAAAATAGCCCAGTGAGGAAAGGAACAAAAAAAAAAATATTTCAAGGCCAGTAACAACATTGAAATAAATAGTTCCTATATAAACTATAAACACTTTAACAAAACACGAAGAAGAGAAATTAGATAGAATAGTGTGTCAAAGTGTACCCTCAAGCAAGAGAACTCTACCCCAAGACAGTGGAAGACCATGGTACAAAGGCTATGGCACTACCCAAGACTAGAGAACAATGGTTTGATTTTGGAGTGACCTTCTCCTAGAAGAGCTACTTACCATAGCTAAAGTCTCTTCTACCCTTACCAAGAGGAAAGTAGCCACTGTACAATTACAGTGCGGTAGTTAACCCAAAGAAGGATTGTTTTTTACTCTCAGTGCTGTCAGGTGTATGAGGACAGAGGAGAATATGTAAAGATAGGCCAGACTATTCTGTGTATGGGTAGGCAAAGAGAAAGTGAACCGTGACGAGAGAGAAGGATCCAATGAAGTACTATCTGGCCAGTCAAAGGACCCCATAACTCTCTAGCGGTAGTATCCCAACGGGTGGCTGGTGCCCTGGCCAACCTTCAACCATGGAATCCTGCATACTTTCAAAGCGCATTACAAAACATATTCGCAAGTCATCGAGTTGAGTCTGAATATCCTTGAAAATGCCTCTAATTTGCGTTAAAACAGACACCGACACAATAAATAAGACCAACATATCAATCCCCTCTTCAGTACTAAGCATTAAGTAGAAAGCAAGTTATTTCGGTTGATTTTGCTTATTGCTATTAACAAAAATATAAAACTATACAAAGACGAAAACATGCTGCAGGTAATTAACAAGGAAAAATTTTTTACGTTTTACATATAATGAAATATTTGCAACGTTGCATCACTGTTGTGCTAAATTTGCTTATCTGACGGATAAGCAAGTAACATTGTTAGCAGCTTAGGTACCAAAGATCCGGGTTTACTTTTAGTTTCGGTATGTACTTTCAGTATAAAACTTTCTTTGAGAAATTTCTTCATTTCCATATTATCATATATACAGTATTACCAATACATATTCTAAGGGTATTTTAACGTACAATTATTCATCATCTCCTATGCCTATTGACGCAAAGGGCCTCGGTTAGATTTCCCCAGTCGTCACCTATCTTGAGTTTTTAATTCAATACTTCTCCATTCTTCAACTCCTACTTTTCGCTTCATAGTTCTCAGCCATGTAGGCCTGGGTCTTCCAACTCCTCTAGTGCCTTGTGGAGCCCAGCTGAACGTTTGGTGAGCTAATCTCTCTTGGGGAGTACGAAGAGCATGCCCGAACCATCTCCATCTACCCCTCATCATGATTTACCATTGCGTAGTAAAATATGTAGAAAAAAATTCGTAAAGAATACAACATGGTTTATTAAAACAATATGATTAGGGGATGCTTGATGCATGACATAATTAATCATTACTGGATGATAACTATTTTGATTTACCATTGCGTAGTAAAATATGTAGAAATATATTCGTAAAGACTACAACAAAGATTATCAAAACAATATGATTAGTGGATGTATGATACATGACATTATTAATCATTACTGGGTCATAACTATTTTTATTTACCATTGCGCAGTAAAATATGTAGAAATATATTCGTAAAGAAGACAACAAAGATTATTAAAACAATATGATTAGTGGATGTTTGACACATGACATAATTCATCAATACTGGGTCATAACTATTTTGATTTACCATTGCGCAGTAAAATATGTAGGAATACATTCGTAAAGACTACAACAAAGATTATTAAAACAATATGATTAGTGGATGCTCGATACATGATATAATTAACAACCCCAGCCACCACAATTAATCAGCATCAACTTTCTCACCAGCATCACTAATTAAACATCAATCGAACGATGCAGCAATGTTTCGTCGAAGAAGAGTGACAAACTCGGTGATATTATCTCGGTATCTTACCGTAACTTTGTCTGTTTTGACAATTAAGGCGTTGCTGTAACGCTTTGAACATCATCCAAGTTATACGAGGAGAAGAATTCGTAAACGTTATCAAGTTACCCAAATACGAAACAATGCTTTTAGCAGTTTAAATCATTTTCTAATTGGTTAAAATTCTCAAGTTGGTTATAATCTGATTTGCCCTTGGTTGGTCTAGCCCTAGGATGATGATGATGATGATGGTGATGATGATGATGATGATGATAATGATGATGATGATGCACTCAGAATGAACTAAATTTCTTTCCAGGCAAAATAACTTTGTATGATTATGCTCAATTACCTGCTATTAATAACAACAAAGCAACAGATAAAAGTTAATATTGGTAGAAAAAAAAAAATAATAACCATTGTAATTATTCCCAATTAAAAATAAAATGTGGAAAACATATTGGAAAGATACCTGTGTTAAACGTCCAAAAAATTAATTTAAAAAAAAACTGCATTGGAATTGAAAACCAACATAAGCCTAAATAGGAAGCTGAGAGCTCACTGCCTCTTAATTGGGAGAGGATGTCTCTGTTTGAAATGGGAAATAACGAAGTGCTAATGAAGACTCTTCTTAGGTAAATAAATATGGAACCGTTAAGACCAACAGTGGTCAGTGTGGAACGTGTTATGTGAGAGAAAAGTAAGTTACAAATTCGAGAAGCAAAGAAAGGTAGCTTAGTGTCGCGTTTGGATAGATGTGGAAAACTTGAGCCATATGATTCACCACTAGAAATTTGGATACTATTCAACGTTGAGGAGCAACTGTGGAAGAAAATCTTTTAGTCGAACTAGAAAGTTGAAAGTTAAAAGAAGTTGGACGGAAAGACGGAACAAAGTAATAGATAACGTAGGTAAAATAAAATACTGAAAATTGAGTGCAGCTAGAGGCTGAGGGGACGTTGTAGTCGCCTTATAATAATCCCAACAGTGCACCGCATGAAATGTGCTGGTGGCAATAGCCCCATTTTTACCGTGGGAACTATGAAGCTTTACCTTTGAAAGGCAAACACCGATTAATTAAATCAGCAAATAAGTAACAAAAGTCCATCATATACGATGGTGAGATTAAAATTTCTCCAGAAAATTATAACGGTGACACTAAGGCTTGGACAAGGGTCTAAATTAAACTCTGAAACTTGACTGAACTGCCAAACTGCCATACGGTACAAGCGGGGGGTGAGGGGGGAGGGAGTGGCCTTGACATCCTAACGGGTGGCCCCACGTCCCACTGCCTAAGAGTATCCTTCCCTCTGAGGGATGCACATGATGTCTCCATCTCAAGGCAGTTGGACAGTTCATTTTGTTTAACCCTTAAGGCAAAGTGGCATGCAAGGTGTAAAGGCAGGTTTACACGGTCGAACGCGGTTCGACGGATAAGTGTTTGAAGTGATGTTCGAATGGTTGTCGAACACGTTTGTCGAACCGTTCGAATAAAGTATGTTCTCGCCTGACTTTTGCGACTGACTCTACCTCTTCAAACCGTTTGACAAGTAGGTTCGACAACCAAGTTCGACGAACCGTTCGACCTTTACCCCGCTTAAAGCACGCAAGTAAGAGTGGAGGTGCCAGCGGTGAACATTGTTCTCCGGGCACCTTATAGAACGCAGATACCCAATTAATAAATGGACTACCCTTTCGTCACGCATCACGCCCTTCCTGGATGCACCACTCTCCAGATATCACAAAGCACTCCTTAAATAGTGATAGAACATTGTAACTGATGAGAACACTGGCTGTTCAGCAGAAAATGCGGAACAAAGTAGATATACAACTATATTCATATATACATTCATATTAACAAATGTACACATTTTACACGCACGCGCACATACATACTTACATACTTATTATAAAATATATACATTATATATATATATATATATATATATATATATATATATATATATATATTAAGATATATATATATATATATATATATATATATATATATATATATATATATATATTAAGATATATATATATATATATATATATATATATATATATATATATTAAGATATATATATATATATATATATATATATATATATATATATATATATATATATATTAAGATATATATATTAAGATATATATATATATATATATATATATATATATATATATATATATGTATATAAATAAATACATTTATAGATATATAATATATATACACATATATATACCGTACATATATACATATTATCTAAATATATATATATATATATATATATATATATATATATATATATATATATATATATATATATATATATATATATATATATATATATACAGTATACTGTATATATCATTAACACCTGATTTTTATCAATGTAAATATCAACCACAATGATGATTAATATTGAATTCTACCTTTGTGAATATATATCCAATGGAAATTCATCTATGATAAATGCTTACGGCTGGGCAAAGATTCGAACCTATGCCTCCTAGCCAAAACCATGTCAGCAAGGACTAGCAATTGAGCTATCTGAGAGCAGATTCCTGAATTCGACTGGAATATGTACGATAGACTTGTAATAAACTCATAATCTCTCTTGATCTCTCGATTGGTAGAATCCCTTAATTTCTATTGCACCTCAAAAGACCTCAATGTTTGGTAAGTATTCAGAAGTTACTAAGCTACTGTGGAATAAAGCAAGGTCGGGGGGGGGGGGGGAGCTTACAGCATCGGGCTGTAAGGTAAAAAAAAATTAACTTATCTGATTTTATCTAATCTGGATTCATATCTGACAGGATTCTTGTTTACAGTAAACTATAAGTCTAAATGCCGATTATAAGTTTGGATCATCGAGTGAGCAAAATTGCAAAAGCTATCAAATGATTAAAATAATCGCAATATGTATATGTCTTATGAAAATATTAAGATACTACGGCTATAAAGTTATTGCGTCCTTTGACTGGCCAGATAGTATTACATTGGATCCTTCTCTCTGGTGACGGCTAATTTTTTCATATACCTGACAACACTAAAATTAGCAAACAATTCTTCATCGCTCAAGGGGTTAACTACTGCACTACAATTGTTCAGTGGCTACTTTCCTTTTGGTAAGGGTAGAAG
>NC_090762.1:40671112-40686112 GCF_036898095.1 Palaemon carinicauda | reverse complement strand
GACCAACTTGATTCGTCTCTTTGTCATGAATAAGAATTTATAAATGTTTATTTACTTCTCTGAAATTCTTTATAGGATTGGATTAATGAGTTTAGGCTTTATAGCCCGGTGTTGGGGCCTGTCAGGCCATTTAACACCCAAAGGGGGGGGGGGGGGAAGAACCAAGCAGTTGCCCTATGAAATAAGGGTTGAAAGAGGATGGACAGTAAGAAGAAAGAAAGGATGTGGGTATGGATGTTTTGTATTATTATTATTATTAAGCCCCAACACAAGCTGGAAAAGAAAGATGCTAAAAGCCCAAGGGCTCCAACAGGGAAGAATAGCCCGGTGAGGAAAATAAATAAGTAAATAAGCTACAAAAGGAGTAATAAACAATATAAAATAAAATATCTTAAGAACAGTAACAACATTAAATTAGATCTTCCATATACACACTATAAAAACTTGAGGAAAAGAAATAAGATAGAATCGTGTGCCCGAGTGTACCCTCGAGTAAGAGAACTCTAACCCAAGACAGTGGAAGGCCACGGTACAGAGGCTAGGGCACTATCCGAGAATAGAGAACAATGGTTTGATTTTGTAGTGTCCTTCTCCTAGAAGAGCTGCTTGCCAGAGCTAAAGTCTCTCCTCTACCATTAAGTACCCACTGAACCAGTCACTTGGGCTGCGAAGGCCATTCTTGTGAAACTGGCTTGAAAATCCTACTTGCAACTATTAAGTTAAAAGGATAAAGGGATAAAAGCCGAAAAAACACTGCAAAGACCCTTTAGAAGCTTTTTAAACTGATGGCAACATCCTCTACTGAGGCAATTCGTTGCTGCATTGTAACGAATAAATTGTCTTTACAAGCAAATTCTATCTGACAGAAACGAGTTCTATTTCGAATTTTTGCTTCTAGGAAAGCAGTGACCCCCATTTTTGGTATAAGAAAGGCAAAGGACATGATTTCTTCGATTAAAAATCGGTGATCTAACGTCCACGCCTGATCCATTTTCCTACAAACACACCTCGTTATCTAATTATGGGCTGACATAGATCAGGGACCTGTGAAGGTTTCATAAGAACTTTCTTACCTTCTATAATTATTTCACGCTTCCACCTACTATAAACATCTAAAATTACTTTATTTTTACTGAGCCTTTGTAAAATACTCGAGGAGTTTCCTACAACTACAGTAAAAACTACCATCATTCCAACGTCCTTTTAATCCGATAGCGAAACTAAATCTCTCTCTCTCTCTCTCTCTCTCTCTCTCTCTCTCTCTCTCTCTCTCTCTCTCTCTCTCTCTCTCGACCAGATCGCCTTTCTCCACCTTTTTGCCTTTGTGTTCTAAAGTAATTTTCTCGGAGCCTGCAATCCATCACTTGAACACAGCAATCATCTTGAAGAAAAAATGAAAAAATTACAACTGAGTCAACTAGTTCTTGAAGTCATGGAGGATATTAATGTTGTTATTGTGAGTGATGACGAAAATCTGGCGCGTTTTGTATTTACTCCGGCCGATTTTATTCTGGCCTGGAGGCCCGGAATTTCAGGGGTTTTGGGGATTTAGTGTTGTTTGTCGTTTTGTTTGTTATTATGTAAACATTTCCTTCTTATTCTTGGGGAAGTGGGGTAAGGAGAGCGGGGTTTAAAGGGGGGTCATAAACGTGAGGAGGTTGGAAGGACGGAGAGCGGGGTTTAAAGGGGGGTCATAAACGTGAGGAGGTTGGAAGGACGGAGAGCGGGGTTTAAAGGGGGGTCATAAGCGTGAGGAGGTTGGAAGGACGGAGAGCGGGGTTTAAAGGAGGGGCATAAGCGTGAGGAGGTTGGAAGGATGGGTAGAAAAAAGGACTTTAAATTATGATTATTTCTGGTAGGATAGGCATAATCACTCGAAAATTTCAAGCATATGTAATTCCTCCTTTGTAATATCAATAGGCATTTTAACTACTAGAACGTTATACAGTATATTATAGTAAGTGAAAAGAATATAGTAAAATAACCCATCGTATATTATTATTATTATTATTATTATTACTATCCAAGCTACAACCCTAATTGGAAAAGCAAAATGCTATAAGCCCAGGGGCTCCAATAGGGAAAAATAGCCCAGTGAGGAAAGGAAATAAGGAAATAAATAACTGAAGAGAACAAATTAACAGTAAATCATTCTAAAAAAAGTAACAACGTCATAACAGATATGTCATATATAAACTATGAACAACTTCAAAAACAAATATGTCATATATAAACTATAAAAAGACTCATGTCCGCCTGGTCAACAAAAAAGCATTTGCTCCAACTTTGAACTTTTGAAGTTCTACTGATTCAACAACCCGATTAGGAAGATCATTCCACAACTTGGTAACAGCTGGAATAAAACTTCTAGAGTACTGCGTGGTATTGAGTCTTATGATGGAAAAGGCCTGGCTATTAGAATTAACTGCCAGCCTAGTATTACGAACAGGATAGAATTGTCCAGGGAGATCTGAATGTAAAGGATGGTCAGAGTTATGAAAAATCTTATGCAACATGCATAATGAACTAATTGAACGACGGTGCCAGAGATTAATATCTAGATCAGGAATAAGAAATTTAATAGACCGTAAGTTTCTGTCCAACAAATTAAGATGAGAATCAGCAGCTGAAGACCAGACAGGAGAACAATACTCAAAACAAGGTAGAATAAAAGAATTAAAACACTTCTTCAGAATAGATTGATCACCAAATATCTTAAGAGACTTTCTCAATAAGCCAATTTTTTGTGCAATTGAAGAAGACACAGACCTTATATGTTTCTCAAAAGTAAATTTGCTGTCGAGAATCACACCTAAAATTTTGAAAGAGTCATACAAATTTAAAGAAACATTATCAATACTGAGATCCGGATGTTGAGGAGCCACCGTCCTTGACCTACTTACAATCATACTTTGAGTTTTGTTAGGATTCAACTTCATACCCCATAACTTGCACCATGCACTAATTTTAGCTAGATCTCTATTAAGGGATTCACCAACCCCAGGTCTACATTCAGGGGATGGAATTGATGCAAAGAGAGTAGCATCATCTGCATATGCAACAAGCTTATTTTCTAGGCCAAACCACATGTCATGTGTATATAGTATGAAAAGTAATGGGCCAAGAACACTACCCTGTGGAACACCGGATATCACATTCCTATACTCACTATGGTGCCCATCAACAACTACTCTTTGAGGTCTACTACTTAAAAAATCAATAATAATGCTAAGAAACGACCCACCCACTCCCAACTGTTTCAGTTTGAAAACAAGGGCCTCATGATTAACACGGTCAAAGGCAGCACTAAAATCAAGGCCAATCATACGAACTTCACGACCACAATCACGGGATTTCTGTACTGCATTGGAGATTGTAAGAAGGGCATCACATGCTCCAAGGCCTTTACGAAAACCAAATTGCAAACTAGGGAATAGATGATTACCTTCAGCAAACCTATTAAGACGTTTTGCCAGAAGACGTTCAAAAACTTTAGATAATATGGGAGTTATGGAAATTGGGCGGTAATCAGTGGGACTTGAGCTACCACAAACACATTTACATAGAGGAGTAACATTACCAATTCTCCAACAAGTGCTAAAAGCTCCTCTTCTTGCTAACTTGCGCAAAATAACAGATAACTTTGGAGCTAAGAAATCTGCTGTCTTTATAAAAAACAAAGGAAAAATACCATTTGGGTCTACACCTCCATAAGCATCAAGGTCCATCAACAGAGCTTTAATCTCACGAGATCGAAAAGCTAAACTAGTTAGTTTAGCCTCAGGAAAACAGGAATAAGGAAGTTCAAGTTTTTCATTACTCTGTTTACTGTCAAAAACATCAGCCAAAAGGGTTGCCTTTTCCTTTGGACAGTGAGTGACTGAGCCATCTGGTTTAAGTAAAGGAGGAACTGCTGCATCTACACCAAAGAGTGCAGATTTAAGGGTAGACCACCATTTATGTTCCTGAGTTGTACCAGAGAGGGTTTCTTTTATGATTAAATTGTACTCCTTTTCAGTTGAGGCATACACTCTCTGAGCAAAAGCTCGAAGCTGAGTATAGTTGTTCCAGGTCAAATCTGATCTGTTACCCTTCCAAAGGTGATAGGCCTCCTGCTTCTCCAAATAAACACGTCTACAATCATCATTGAACCACGGTTTGTCCTTCATTCGGTACCTTAGCACACGAGAAGGGATACGCCTATCAATTATGTTGACTAGATTCTCATTCAAAGAGACAACAGGATCTACACTATTATATAATTGTGACCAATTCAAGCACAAAAGATCATGCAAAATACCATTCCAGTCTGCTTGGGATTTCATATAAATTTTACAGGAATATGATATATCAGGGACAGGCTGCTCAGTCTTCACTAATAATGAAATCAAGGCATGATCAGAAGTCCCAACTGGAGAATCAACCTTACTAGTTATAACGCCAGGGGAGTCAGTGTATACGAGGTCCAAGCAATTACCAGACCTGTGAGTAGCTTCATTTATGATTTGCTCACAGCCTGATTCAGAGGCAAAGTCTAAAGCTCTTAAGCCATGGCGATCGGTAGGAGAGACAGAACTTAACCACTCCCTATGGTGAGCATTAAAATCACCGACAAAGACAAAAGAAGCCTTTCTATCATCTTCTTGTATCTTAGCCATAATGGTAAGAAGACAATCGAAGATAGAATCATCCATGTCTGGATTCCGGTAGATCGAACACAAATAAAAGTTGTTATGCCTGCCACAAACTTTTATTACCTGAATCTCATGACATCCACATTGATAGCAGGACTTATGAGAAGCAGGGTACTCGGTCCTAATATACACCGCCATTCCCCTGGCCCTAGGAATGGCATCACGTTTCAGCATTATTGGCTTCTTAAAACCAGTTATAAGGAGCTCAGATGAGTGCCTCATATTAGAAACCAAAGTTTCTGAGCACAAAAGAATATCATTAGCCAAGTTTATGAAAGGTTTCGTTTAGTAACTTGTATATTCTAGATATAAATAACATTAATTTCGTATTGAAGATACTAACACCACAGATTTCATTCAGCGGCGACCTTTATGCCATCTGGTACATTGAGTCACAAACTAGACAACAATGGGAATTCAATCGTAAACCTCGTGCAAACTAACACACACACACACATAATATATATAAATATATATATATATATATATATATATATATATATATATATATATATATATATATATATATATATATATATATATATATATATATATATACATATATATATATATATATAATATATATATATATATATATATATATATATATATATATATATATATATATATATACATATATATATATATATATATATATATATATATATATATATATATATATATATATATATATATTGGTACGAACAACGTACTAGGTAAAAACACAACAAGCCATTAGTCTTCTTTTTTCACCTTAAAATTTTGTCAGCAATGAAAGTCGTTTTTATTGTACGATTTCGTGACGTAACCCTTGATTTTCCTTTGTCTGATAAACACATGTCAAGGATATAAGTTGAAGTATTTTCTTTGCTTTTATTCTTTTAATATTTTTGATAACACCGTTGATCCTGTAACTTTAAAACTCGAGAGCTGCAGTCGTAAATATAAAATGCATTGGCAATATTTTCTGAAGCATGCTTCAGCGTATTTTGAGAGAGAGAGAGAGAGAGAGAGAGAGAGAGAGAGAGAGAGAGAGAGAGAGAGAGAGAGAGAGAGAGACTGACGAGCTATTCATTATCTTCACGGAAGTTATTTTAGTAAAAACAGCATTGTATATTTCATGGCATATATTTTTACGTCTTTGATCTATCTCATCACGTCAACCACTGACAGGTTAATTGAGTAAGATTACCAAAATATATATATAAAGTTAAGCAATTTTCCAGAAAATATGAATTCCATTTTTCTCTTGTGAAGTTACTTTTTATTTTATTCTGTCTTATTTTCAAATGTTTTAAATAAACAATGCTAGACAAGACCAATTTCCACTTTGCAAGTCACCCACCAAAGCCATTTAACTATAGTCAAATTTTTTTTAGCGAGGCAGATTTGCACCAGCTCGCAGCAGTGCCCTTTTAGCTCGGAAACGTTTCCTGATTGCTGATTGGTTGGACAAGATCATTCTAACCAATCAGCGATCAGGAAACGTATCCGTGCTGAAAGGACACCGCTGCGAGTATAGTTCATAATTTTCCGCTTAGATCAACAAAATAAAACTGAAAATAAAGGCAAAATATTTCCTAATAAATTAATTCCTTATGAAGAAACTGAAAGCTATTTTTCTTTTCATTTAATAAGACTTCTCAGTATACACAGTGAAGTTTACATGAAGTAGGTTACGACGGCCTAACAAATCGACAAATCGACAAATACTTGTTTGAAAAGGCCAGTCTGAGGAAGAAGAGTCACTGTGATGAATCACCACCAACGGCTATGTGTTTGCATATGCCACGCGTTGTTTGCTCGTCGTCTTTTCTCGAGTTTGCAAACAACTTGGTCATGGGGGTATGTGTTTTCAATGTACCTAATCAATCAGTAATTCATAACTGGATAATTCCAGTTGGTTGTTGTTGTTATTATTATTATTATTATTATTATTATTATTATTATTATTATTATTATTATTATTATTATTATTATTATTATTGTTGTTGTTATTGTTGTTGTTACTATTAGCTAAAGTACAACCCTAATTAGAAAAGCAGACTGCTATAACCCCATAGGCCCAAACAGGGAAAATGCCCAGTGAGGAAAGGAAACAAGTAAAAATAAAATATTTTAAGAACAGTAACAATATTAAAACAAATATCTTCTACATAAACTTTACAAATTTTAACAAAAACAGAGGAAGAGAATTAAGAAAGAATAGTGTACCTGGGTGTACCCTCAAGCAAGACATGATTCCAGTTAGTTACACCTCAACTAGTTTCAGTGACCCTCATTTTTAGCAATAAATCAATCAACGACCCACATGGAAATCCTTCCTGTCGTGATCTAACCCCGGAAGAAATACTATGGGGTTTTGTCATTTCGCTGTAGGACACGAGGACAAACAGGGGGAGGAGGAGGAACAGGAAGAATGAGACACGAGACGGGTGGGAGAGGATGGCTGGAAGGAGAGTTTAGCTGGGAAAGGGGGGAGGGGAGATAGGAGTGAGGTCGGGTGAAATGGCGGAAGCTTTGTTGACTTCAGCATGTCAAGAAGCTTTCCATTTCGATCATTCCTGTTTCGACATATTCTGTCATTCTCAAGACTTGGCACAAACATTATTATTTCTCTCTCCTTTTATGTTCAAACACGAGTTTTTTTTTTTCTTTTTTTTTTTCTTGTTTTTTTTTTCCATGTCATTGCAAGTTGAGGAGTTTAAAGCTTCTTTAAAAACTGAAACAATATAATCGTGAAGGCAAAAAAACAAATTCTTTAGAATTCATATTTTCTTTATTACTATCACTATTATTATTATCAACTGCTGAGCTACAACCCTAGTTAGAAAAGCAGCATGCTATAAGCGCAGCAACTCCAACAGAGAAAACAGTCTAGTGAGGAACGGAAACAAGAAAAAATTAAATATTTTAAGAACAGCAACATTAAAACAAATATCTCCTATATAAACTATAAAATCTTTAACAAAACAAGAGGCAGAGAAATAAGATAGAACAGTGTGTCCAATTTTACCCTCGAGCAAGAGAACTCTAACCCAAGACAGTGGAAGGCCATGGTACAGAGGCTATGGCACTGCCCAAGACTAAAGAACAATGGTGTGAATTTGGAGTGTCCTTCTAGAATAATGAGGAAATCATCACTATATTATTTGATCCCTTTAACGCTTTTATCTATACAGTTTAAATAGTATTTCTAATACTTCAAATCTTATTAGATATATATAATTATCATTGAATAAAGCAAATCAGGCAAGGAAGAAAAGTGGGTCAAATAATGGAACTCTTAGCGAAGCTGAGGCTTTGAGTTTTAACAATGACGTGACCTTATGCAAATAAAAGTATAATGATAGTTATTCGTAAGGAGAAACCTGGCGTCTTTATTCACTGCCTTATTGATCTGCTTGTATTGGAAGATTGCGCGTGTGTATGTGTGTGTGTGTGTGTGTATATATATATATATATATATATATATATATATATATATATATATATATATATATATATATATATATATATATAAATATATATATATATATATATATATATATATATATATATATATATATATATATATCCATATATATATATCCATATATATATATCCATATATATATATATATATATATATATATATATATATATATATATATATATATATATATATATATATTATAATTTAAAATTGTTTTATTTTATTTTATAATGAATTGTGCTTTTATGTAATTTTGTTTTTTTTTAAATGTTTTTTTTTACGTTTCAGCCCGATAATTATATATATATATATATATATATATATATATATATATATATATATATATATATATATATATATATATATATGTATGTATATATTTATATATATATATATATATATATATATATATATATATATATATATATATATATATATATATATACTGGATATATATATATATATATATATATATATATATATATATATATATATATATATATATATATATATAAATATATACATACATATATATATATATATATATATATATATATATATATATATATACATATATATATATATATATATATATATATATATATATATATATATATATATACATATATAATGTACGCACCTCAAGCTTGACTGGAAGTACTTTCTTATTATTAGGAATACTAGCCAAGCTACCACCATAGTTGGAAAAGCAGGATCCTATAAGCCCAAGGCTCAAACAGGGGAAGTAGCTTTCTTAAAAAAGTTTCAAAGCTTTTTACCCGCATTTGATGAAATACTAGACACTGGTGGTATAAGAAATTTATTCCTTATCACTAGAGGGATGTATGGGTAGTTAGAAAATCATGGTTGAGTGTCTGAGATCGTTGCACAATATTTTGAAAAACACGTTTTACTCGTGAACACTGTTAAGACTTTAAAAATGGATATCTTCGCTACAGATTCCGGCACATATGAGCACTTACATTTGTTAATATTGGTGCTACATACAGAAAAGTGGTACCAAAATGTGTGGATTGATAGCGAACATATATAAAAAAAACATTTGTGATGTAAAAATTTATGTGAATTAGTTGAATACTAGCTGTGGTATACCTAATATGAGGGGTAACGACTGTAACAAGGAGGACTACAGTAGATAGATTGGTGAAATCGGAGTAAACAATAATAGGGTGACATGAACGTTTGAAGAATTCAAATCACAATACATATTAAATGCATTTCAGTTGAATTAACGAGTGAAAAATTGGATAAGGTCTAATATCGTAACTTCAAGAGTCAATTAAGGTGATTTCAATAACATTAATCAGAATGAAAACTGAACAAAGGGATAAGAAATTAAGCAATTAAAACAAAAACTTAAAAAAAGACAGATACAGAAAACATGCCATGAATGACTGGCCCTTCAAAAATTGTGATATTCAAGATGCTAAACTAACTTTGCAAAAGGATTGGAAGAATGAGGAAATAAAGACCCTAATAAAATAGTTATGTTAAGTGCAATTTCTGGCAAATCGCAAATTACACATAAACATCAGGATATATATCAGTTCAGTGAGATCGGTATTACTGTATGGACAAGACTCGTGGTATGACAATGAAACAATCTCCAACAGATTTAGTAGATTTGAGAACAAAGCCCTCAGAAGAATATTGGGAGTTAAATGGCGGGACTGGATTAGAAATTAAACTAAAAGAGAGATCACTCGAGTGCCATGTGGATGAGATCATGGTGAGGGTCAGATGGAAGTGGTTTGGTCATGCTCATCGCACTCCCCAAATGAGATTAGTTCACCAAACTTTCAACTGGGCTCCACAGGGCACTAGAAGAGTTGGAAGACCCATAGCTATATGGCTGAGGACTATGAAACGCAAAGTAAGAGAGGACGATGGGAGAAGTATTAATTTAAAAGCTCAAGATAGAGATGACTGGCGAAATCTAACTGAGGCCCTTTGCGTAGATATGCGTAGGAGGAGTTTGGAAAGGATTAGGAATGCACTAGAAACTACATATTTTTTTTTTTCAATGCGTTAAATAATGTGATAAACGGGGGAAAATGTCTGTTAGAATTAGGTGCCCTGTCTTTAAATGCATTAAAAAGAAGCTGGGGGTTTTGAATGCATTAAAAGATACTAAATTTCTTGAAATGCTTGTAAGAGGGGCGGGGAAACTTCTTGGAGTATATTAAAGAAGTGAAAAGTTTATTGGAATTGTCTTAGAATGAGGGGTAAATTCTAGGAATGTGTTAGAAAAAGCTGGAAACTCTTGGATAAGTTAGAAAGAGGTAATGTTTTTGGAATGTGGTAGAGTGAAAAGTTTTATGAATGTGTTAGCAAAGGAGAAAAAGAGGGGGGAGATTCTTTGATTGTTTTAAAAAGAAGGAAACTTACGTTGAATGTGTTGGAAAGAGAGGAAATATCTGATTCCTTTAGAAAAAAGTTAAAGGTACTTGCAATTCGTTAAATAAAGGAAGCTTTTTGTAAATGGTCACACATGAATGGCATAGGCAAGGGACAGTGACAATATCCTAGGGACAGTAAAATGCACTAAAGACTGACCATTTATACATATGATCAGCACCTAAGCCCACCCTCCACCCAAGCTAGGACCAGGGAGGGCCAAGCATTGGCTGTTGATGATTCATCAGGAACCCCTACAAAACACACCATCCTTTGCTTACAATGATGGTGAGGTTTCAGACACTATGAAACACTATTGAGCTTAAGCGGCTATCGAATCCCAGTCCTGCAGATCACCAAGCAAGGACAAAATGAAGGGAAAATCCTTGGAATGACTTGAAAGAGGGTAAGTTCTTGGAATATAGTAAAAGGGGAAGTTCTTGGAATGCGTTAGAAAATGAAAGTTCTTGGAATGTGGTAAAAGAGGGGGAGTTCTTGGAATGCGGTAAAAGAGGAAAGTTCTTGGAATGGGGTAAAAGAAGAGAAGTTCTTGGAATGCATTAAAAAAGGGGAAAGTTCTTGAAATGCATTAAAAGAGGGAAAGTTCTTGGAATGCGGTAAAAGAAGAGAAGTTCTTGGAATGCATTAAAAGAGGGAAAGTTCTTGGAATGCGGTAAAAGAAGAGAAGTTCTTGAAATGCATTAAAAGAGGGAAAGTTCTTGGAATGCGGTAAAAGAGGGAAGGTTCTTGGAAATGCGTTAAAAGAAAAGTTCTTGGAATGCGTTAAAAGAGGAAATTTCTTGGAATGCGGTAAATGAGGGAAATTTCTTGGAAAAAAAGGGAAAGTTCTTGAAAGGCGTTAAAAGAGGAAAATTCTTGGAATGCAGTAAAAGAGGGAAAGTTCTTGGAAGAAAAGTGAAAGTTCTTGGAATGCGGTAAAAGAGGGAAAGTTCTTGGAATGCGGTAAAAGAGGCAAAGTTCTTGGAATGTGGTAAAAGAGGGAAAGTTCTTGGAATGCATTAAAAGAGGAAAGTTCTTGGTATGCGGTAAAAGAGGGAAAATTCTTGGAAGAAAAAGGGAAAGTCCTTGGAATTTGGTAAAAGAGGGAAAGTTCTTGGTAGGCAGTAAAAGAGGGAAAGTTCTTAGAAAAAAAAGGGAAAGTTCTTGTAATGCGATAAAAGAGGGAAAGTTCTTGGAATACGGTAAAAGATGGAAAGTTATTGGAATGCGGTAAAAGAGGGAAAGTTCTTGGAATGCGGTAAAAGAGGGAAAGTTCTTGGAATGAGTTAAAAGAGTTAGGTTCTTGGAATGCAGTAAAGGAGGGAAAGTTCTTGGAAAAAAGGGAAAATTCTAGGAATGCGGTATAAGAGGGAAAGTTCTTGGAATACGATAAAAGAGGAAAGTTTTTGAAATGCGGTAAAAGAAGGAAAGTTCTTGGAAAAAAGGGAAAGTTCTTGGAATGTGGTAAAAGAGGGAAAGTTCTTGGAATGCATTAAAAGAGGAAAGTTCTTGGTATACGGTAAAAGAGGGAAAATTCTTGGAAAAAAAAGGAAAGTTCTTGGAATTTGGTAAAAGAGGGAAACTTCTTGGAATGCATTAAAAGAGGAAAGTTCTTGGTATGCGGGGAAAGTTCTTGGAAAAAATGGGAAAGTTCTTGTAATGCGATAAAAGAGGGAAAGTTCTTGGAATACGGTAAAAGAGGGAAAGTTCTTGGAATGCGGTAAAAGAGGGGAAGTTCTTGGAATGCGGTAAAAGAGGGAAAGTTCTTGGAATGAGTTAAAAGAGGAAAGTTCTTGGAATGCAGTAAAAGAGGGAAAGTTCTTGGAAAAAAGGGAAAATTCTTGGAATGCGGTAAAAGAGGGAAAGTTCTTGGAAAAAAGGGAAAGTTCTTGGAATGCGTTAAAAGAGGAAAGTACAGTACTTAGAATGCGGTAAAAGAGGGAACGTTCTTGGAAAAATGGGAAAGTTCTTGGAATGCGGTAAAAGAGGGAAAGTTCTTGGAAAAAAGGGAAAGTTCTTGGAATGCGGTAAAAGAGGGAAAGTTCTTGGAATGCGTTAAAAGAGGAAAGTTCTTGGAATGCGGTAAAAGTGGGGAAGTTCTTGGAAAAAAAGGGAAAGTTCTTGGAATGCGGTAAAAGAGGGAAAGTTCTTAGAATGCGGTAAAAGAGGGAAAGTTCTTAGAATGCGGTAAAAGAGGGAAAGTTCTTGGATAAAAGGGAAAATTCTTGGAAAAAGGGAAAAGAGGGAAAGTTCTTGGAAAAAAAGGAAAGTTCTTGGAATGAGGTAAAAGAGGGAAAGTTCTTAGAATGTGTTAAAAGAGTAAAGTTCTTGGAATGCGGTAAAAGTGGGGAAGTTCTTGGAAAAAAGGTAAAGTTCTTGGAATGCGGTAAAAGAGGGAAAGTTCTTGGAATGAGGTAAAAGAGGGAAATTTCTTAGAATGTGTTAAAAGAGGAAAGTTCTTTGAATGCGGTAAAAGTGGGGAAATTCTTGGAAAAAAGGTAAAGTTCTTGGAATGCGGTAAAAGAGGGAAAGTTCTTGGAATGCGTTAAAAGAGGAAAGTTCTTGGAATGCGATAAAAGAGGGAAAGTGCTTGGAAAAAAAAGAGAATGTTCTGGGAATGCGGTAAAAGAGGGAAGTTCTTGGAATGCATTAAAAGAGGAACGTTCTTGGAATGCGGTTAAAGAGGGAACGTTCTTGGAATGCGGTTAAAGAGGGAAAGTTCTTGGAATGCGTTAAAAGAGGAAAGTTCTTGGAATGCGGTAAAAGAGGGAAAGTTCTTGGAGAAAAGGGGAAAGTTCTTGGAACGCGGTAAAAGAGGGAAAGTTCTTGGAATGTGTTAAAAGAAGAAAGTTCTTCGAATGCGGTAAAAGAGGGAAAGTTCTTGGAATGCGTTAAAAGAGGAAAGTTCTTGGAATGCGGTAAAAGAGGGAAAGTTCTTGGTAAAAAAGGGAAAGTTCTTGGAATGCAGTAAAAGAGGTAAAATTCTTGGAATGCGTTAAAAGAGGAAAGTTCTTGGAATGCGGTAAAAGAGGGAAGGTCTTAAAAAATAAGGGAAAGTTCTTGGAATTTGGTAAAAGAGGGAAAGTTCTAGGAATGTGTTGAAAGAGGAAAGTTCTTGGAATCCGGTAAAAGAGGGAAAGTTCTTGGAATGCGTTAAAAGAGAAAAGTTCTTGGAATGCGGTAAAAGAGGGAAAGTTCTTGGAATGAGGTAAAAGAGGGAAAGTTCTTGGAATGTGGTAAAAGAGGGAAAGTTCATGGAAAAAATGGAAAGTTCTTGGAATGCGGTAAAAGAGGGAAAGTTCTTGGAATGCGTTAAAAGAGGAAAGTTCTTGGAATGTGGTAAAGAGGGAAAGTTCTTGGAAAAAAGGGAAAGTTCTTGAAATGCGGTATAAGAGGGAAAGTTCTTGGAATGCGTTAAAAGATGAAAGTTCTTGGAATGCTGTAAAAGAGGGAAAGTTCTTGGAATGTGTTAAAAGAAGAAAGTTCTTGGAATGGGGTAAAAGAGGGAAAGTTCTTGAAAAAAAGGGAAAGTTCTTGGAATGCGGTAAAAGAGGGAAAGTTCTTGGAATGCGGTAAAAGAGGAAAAGTTCTTCGCATGCGTTAAAAGAACAAAGTTCTTCGAATGCGGTTAAAGAGGGAAAATTCTTGGAAAAAAAGGGAAAGTTCTTGAATGCGGTAAAAGAAGGAAAGTTCTTGGAATGCGGTAAAAGAGGGAAGGTTCTTGGAAAATAAGGGAAAGTTCCTAGAATGCGGTAAAAGAGGGAAGGTTCTTGGAATGCGGTAAGAGAGGGGAACTTCTCGGAATGCGGAAAAAGAGGAAAGTTCGCGGAATCACCTCCACGTTTCAACATAACAATTAATCCATGAAAGTTTCACTAACCTAGAGTAAAATTGTGATCAGGAAGTTGTTCACAAACAAACAGACAAAAGGGCAAACAGGGGTGAAAACATAACCTCCTCCCAACTTCGTTGCCGGAGGTTACATATGTGTCATAAAGTGAACCTAAATACGCTAGACATGTTGATGCGGCTTTAAAACTTATTCTAAACCTAGACACGTCAACATTCAAATGAATGCTACTAAGTGTTTCCAAATTTTGCAATGAAAGGTAAGAAGACCGAGGCACTGATACATACTAACATAACAAACAATTAATTAGGTATTCTGGGAATCATTAGCGTGGTTCTTTTAAATGTGCTGTCTATAACAACAACTGTCCACCTGTTATAAAAAGTTAGTGTGCTGAGATAGTGTCTTCAGTAACATCATAGCTATTGCAGTAGATATATAGCTATTAGTGGTATTTCTTAAGAAGATAAGAATGTCAAACCTTCCTCCGTAATTACAAGCCTTGTTGAGAGACGTTATGTTCCGACATATTACGTCAGAAAAAAAAAAATCCTAATTCGTTA
>NC_090762.1:40656112-40663612 GCF_036898095.1 Palaemon carinicauda | reverse complement strand
TTTTTTTTTTCATTCATCAATGCTTTACTTTTACTATAGTTTTTCAAAAGGATTGTATGTCCATTATTATTATTATTACTATTATTATTATTATTATTATTATTATTATTATTATTATTATTATTATTATTATTATTATTATTAGCTAAACTAAAACCCTAGTTGGAAACGCAAGATGCTATAACCCCAAGGACTTCAGCAAGGGAAAATAGCCCAGTGAGGAAAGGAAACAAGGAAATATATAAAACGATTTAAGAAATGAAAAATTAAAATAAAACATTTCAAAAACATTAACAACATTACAGCAGATATTTGATATATAAACTATAAAAGGACTTATGTAGGCCTGTTCAACATAAAAACATTCTTAGTGTGAGAGTGAATGTGTCACTATTACACACAATTCTAGATTGAATGACATAATCATTATCATTACGGTATTCCAATTTTTTTTTTTTACAATTGGACATTAAAATCCATGAAAATTCCTGTTATAGTTTGGCAGGGCTGATAAATACAGTTACGATAACTGCCATTCAAAAGTGTCATCCATGAACAATGGCGGTAATTATTGAAGCTATGGTGATGGAATGTTTTTATTCCTAATTATAAATGCAAGAATATTTACCATGAGATTTTATCAAAATGGAAAATACTTGAGTACCTTGCATGAGGGAACACTAGGACATGCTGTTCTGTCTTGTTTCTCATCCTCTTGATTTGTTAAAGTTTTGATAGTTTATATAGGAAATATTTATTTTAATGTTTTTACTCTTCATAAAAATTTTATTTTTCCTTGTTTCCTTTCCTCACTGGGCTATTTTCCCTCTTGGAACCCCTGGGTTTATAGCATCTTGCTTTTCCAACTAGGGTTGTATCTTAGCACGTAATAATAATAATAATAATAATAATAATAATAATAATAATAATAATAATAATAATAATAATAATACAGTATAAACAGTAATTACAATGATGACGGTCTTTTTGAAGAGGTGAAATTTTAAAAATTCTTATGAAATTAAAAGTTGATAAATTGATCAAATTAAATGCTCTCAGTTTTCCGTGGTATTTTGCTTTGAAAATAAAACTATATAGAAATCCATACTAAAGATGTGTTCCATGCTGACTCAATAGATAAACCTACAGCTTTGGTGGGTGAGTATATTGTTCAATAAGCGAAAATGGAATTGGTAAATATTATATTGCAATGAACTAACGATCATCAGTATCAATATTAATTACTCAAATCCCTGCAGTTATACATTAATTGATAGAATAATTCAACGGGTAATGTATAGCAGTTCCCAGTACTGTTTGCACTCCGAATCGTATTAGAGAGTAACGCCTCCGCTAGGCGGCAGCACCTGCCGGGCGACACGCCGTGGCAAGGCGTCCGTGTAAATTTTAGCTTCCATCTAAATCACAGTAAATGCGACGTTTGTGAAAAGTATCAATGTCAAGCCGTTCCTTTGGATGGGTCCCCTACTATATATGAAATTAAATCGTTTGGCCTAGATCCAGCAAAACGGTCTTCAGCATTCAAAGAAACTAAAATATGGATTATTCAAATTAATTATAGGCTTTCGCTCTTACAGGAATGAATGCCGGGTATATTTGTAGATTGCAATGCATAATTTGAGAATCCTTTTAAGCTATATATATATATATATATATATATATATATATATATATATATATATATATATATATATATATATATATATATATATATATATATACTTTGAAAAAAAAAATACGATATATTTGATCACATCTGGAAATATATCTATCAGCTATAGCCTACCTATCCATATCTTAACGAATTTGGGTATAACTACGACCTTTTAAATTTGACCTAATTTAAAGAACATTAAGGAGATTCCTCAGATGAACCTATTGAAATCGACTGGGCAAAATCATTTAATTACATGTTAAACAAAAGGTGAAATGTATATAGATGGATGAGATGCACACTTAATTCCTTATCAGCGCCCACGTTTACACATATTGTCATGTTCTCTATTGTATAATGGTAAAGTATCCATACATATAAAAACACGATTATTTATATATATGTATATACATATATATATATATATATATATATATATATATATATATATATATATATATATATATATATATATATATATATATATATATATGCATGTATATGTATGTATGTAGCACGTGTATATATATATATATATATATATATATATATATATATATATATATATATATATATATATATATATATAAATATATATATATATATATATATATATATATATATATATATATATATATATATATATATAATATAAATATATATATATATATATATATATATATATATATATATATATATATATATATATATAAATATAAATATATATATATATATATATATATATATATATATATATATATATATATATTACCATAGATCTTTATTCCTTTAGATGGAGTGGTGCCTGAATATGTACATATAAACCGAAGAAACAATTACAAGACAAATTCTTGCTTATATTTCGTACTGATCCAATATCAACAAAATATATCTTAAAAATCGAGAGTACAATGGTGTTCCTTGCAACCATTGGACGGATGAATTTAACAATACATAAAAAATAATCAGCCAAAAATGGAAACATTAATAACCCTTTTTGGTCATTAATGCCTATTGAAGTTGCTATTTATAAGATGTTGGGTAAAAAAAAATAATGGTTCCTTCACCTTCACACAGTCTAGAAAGTAAATATTTATCTATGGCATAAAAACTAATATTCTGGAAGGTCGATTGATAGACATGGAAGAAAGCGAAGTGATATGATGCAAGAGTTACTTTTGTCAATATAATCACTTCAAAGTGTATTCTCTCTCTCTCTCTCTCTCTCTCTCTCTCTCTCTCTCTCTCTCTCTCTCTCTCTCTGAGTCTTAGAAATTAGTAAAACGGAAGTCTACATAAAAACAGCATGGTCATGAGCGTTTCTATTTACCGGTATGTAAATATGTAAATATATTCACAACCTACTATAAGTTCTAGAGGTTTTGAAAAGACAAAAAGGGAATAAAAATCAATGGAAGAATAAAAACTTCATTTACGACCTTTTACAAAGCACTCCGTTGTCCTTAAAGTCTGATAATCAAGAGCGAAAATCAAAAGTAATTATGCCAGATATTCCCTATTGCAAATATATTTCCTAGTTTTAAAGAAAAATATCCAAGAGCTAAATTGTCTTACACTAAGGCAGTTATGAGCATCAATCCCAGGTGACGGCATTCAGTTACTCTCTTAAAAAAATGCCGTAAAACGACTGTAAAAATCGTGGAATAAATGTTGCCAGGCATTTACCGTTTCAAAAACTGATATGTTGACGTTAAGGAGTGATATTACGGTCACCAAACCCTAAAAGATAATAACAAAGTAGTGTAAAAATTACGGTCGTCTGTATTTCTGAAAATACGGCTATGAACCGTATATTATTAAAGAAATTTTCAGATTAAAAATACCGGGGTTTTTTTAACAGTGTGATTCTTTGCGCATGTTGCATGAGATTTTTCGTAATTCTGATTATCCTCTACATTGCGATATTCCCATGCTGCACCATTCATAAAGTAGTAATGAGTATGCAGTTCATTCTAACTGTGTTGTTCCCAGCATCTAGAGGCTCTATATTACATGTCATTTTAGTTTTATTCCAAATGTGACTAGATTGTGGAATGATCTTCCTAACCTGTTGTTGTTGTAATTTTTTTGCTTATTTAAATCTGTGGAAAATCAGAATTCAAACCGGCTTCATTTTCTCTTGTTCTGAACTGGTTGTCAAAAACCCTCTTTTTATAATTCATATGTGACTCTATCTATTTAACGTTGCTACTGATCACAATATATCACTTTCCCTATTTTTCGTTTATAGTTTATTCGTTACTTCAGAAATTCCTTTCTGTCTTGGAATGCCTTCTCTGTTAGAGCCATTCGGCTTGCATCATACTTTTCCAATTATATTTGTGATTTGGTTAATGTTATTGTTAACAGTAATTATATTACACTTTTCGCACAACAGTTATTCAGGGGCGTTTATACTCGCAAATATCTCTTAAGAAATTCAATCAAAAAATTACTATTCTCAAAATTGAAGCTCTTTACTAAAATAATCGCTACTATTTTGCAAGCAAAAACATAAATTAACTAAAATAAAATTTGAAGGAAAAAATAAACGAAAAGTATAAGAGTATTAGATAACGAAAACATTCATATTTATCTGCTCTTGAGACCATAGCTCTGAAAAATATCTAATGTCAACGTTCACGAACACCAAATATTAAAAAAGGGAATAAAAATAATAAGAAATAGTATTGTACTCGTTATAATTTCTTCAAAACCAATAAACATTTACTTGATCAAAATTAAGCCTATCAATCAAATCTGATAATTTATTGAGCAACGCAGTAAAACCTATAAACATTTACGACTTAATTTTTTTTTTCTTTTTTTTCTTTTTGCCTGATATCAATAATTCTGCAGATACGATTAAAATTCGCATTAAAATATGCCTGCCAATCACCGGTCGAATGATGTGATTTTCGTGCTACGAAAGATGAAGGAATAATGTCTAGCCATCTGCAACGTAAAAATCCATAAGCGATCGAGTTGATTATGGAGAGGTTCTCAAACGCAAATTGCAGAATAATGCATTTAATGTTAGAAAAACTGAATCGCCATAATAGATATTTTGTGGCAGTCATTCTCAGCTCACATTTGGTTTCTCTAAAAGGTAATGGAAAACCCCTCAAATTTAGGTATTTGATACAAATTTAAAGGTTTAAAGGTCGCTCATGAATGGCAGAGGCAAGGGACAGTGACAATTGCGCCAGCAATCAAGACAATGCCCTAGAGACTGACCATATGTGCATATGATCAACGCCCAAGCCTCCTCTCCACCCAAGCTGGGACCAGGGAGGGCCAGGCAGTGGCTGCTGATGACTCAGCAGTTAGACTTATAGGCTCCCTCAAACCCTCAACCTTAGCTCACAAGGATGGTAAGGTTGCAGAAACTAATGGCACTAACGAGTCTGGGCGGGACTCGAAACCCCGACTGGCAAACACCAGACAGAGACGTTACCAATCAGGCCACAGCAACCAAAATGTTGAAATAAAAATTCCATTGCAGATTTTTTACCATTACTATCATTATTATCCTTCTAATTATTATTATGAATATTACTAAGATCAATATTATTACTATCATCATCATTATTATTATTAATGTTGATGTTCATCATATAACTATATAAAAAAAATATAAAATCTAAAATACCTAATAAATTAAAAGAAAAGATAAATGGCAATCAAATCAATAAAAGCAAAAAAAGTATTAAATCTAGTTATATAGTATTTACATGCATATAAAATATACACACTTATGTAAAAGTAAATACTATTGACAATCCAGCATGAAACGAAGTAGATAGGTAGTCTTTGAATAATTCACGTTATACATAGATACATACATATATATATATATATATATATATATATATATATATATATATATATATATATATATATATATATATATATATATATATATATACATATATATATACATATATACACACATATACATATACATAGATATATATACATATATATATATATATATATATATATATATATATATATATATATATATATATATATATATTTATATATATATATATATATATATATATATATATATATATATATATATATATATATATATATGAATAGTTTGCAAACTTGCTTTCACCCAACCCAAACTGCAACTGTAAATAGAAATTCAGAAGGCTGAAAGCCTAATGAATCTAATACAGAAAGGATTCCAGTGTAAAAAAAAAAAAAAATGTAAATAGAAATACAAAAATATAATTGAAAAAAAGTTTCAAAAACCAACCCAAAATGCCTCAGCTATTTTCAATATTCTTTGGATTTATAAAATTTGGGTCATTTGGCATGGCCACCCAGCAGGGGGGAAGAAGGTGCCTGGGCATATGGGGAGGGGGGGGACCTAGTAGTTCCTCAAAGAAATAAAAGTTAGAGAGGTTTAAAGGTTTAAAGGCCGTTCATGAATGACAGGGACACGGGACAGTGAAATTGCCATATCGAGCAGGACAATGCCCTAGAGACTGACCATATATACATATGATCAGTGCCAAAGCCCCCTTTCTAACCAAGCTAAGACCAAGGCAGTGGTTGCTGATTACTCAGCAGATAGACCTAAAGGCTCCCCCAAACCCCTCTCCTGAGCTCACAAGAATGGTGAGGTTGCAGCGGCCAAACAAATTAATGATCCTCGGCGGGACTCAAACCCCAGCCTGGCGTTCAACAGTCAGGGACGTTACCACATCGGCCACCATAACCCTAAATACAACAATAAGATGGAAGGGATGCGAGAACAGAGCTGAAATGGGATGCTAAAAATATGTGCCAAAGGAACGTTGCAAATGCAGTGAGCTGAAAAGCATATTAGGTAAAATGTGCTTCAGAATGACAGGTATACACATTAGAAAGAGAAACATCAACCGCATATTGGTTCATTGCCTGACCGAATTACAACATCAACTGCATATTGGTTCATTGCCTGACGGAATGACATTTATTCGATCGTCACAACTATTCTATCTTATTTCTCTTCCACTTGTTTTATTAAAGCTTTTATAGTTTTTAAACAGGAAATATTTACATTAATGTTATTACTGTTCTCAAAATATTTTATTTTTCCCGTTTCCTTTCCTCACTGGACTATTTTCCCTGTTGGAGCCCCTTAGAGCATCCTGCTTTTCCAGCTAGGGTTGTAGCTTAGCAAGTAATAATAATAATAATAATAATAATAATAATAATAATACCTGCTGGGTTACTGACGATAAGTTTGCAATTTACAGTTTAAAAAATCAATCCCAAATGAAACCAAAAATCCCAAAGATTTCAAGTCGTTACTAATTTCTCAACGCGAGAAAATAACTTTAAAGGTTTAAAGATTGCTCATAAATGGCACAGGCAAGTGACAGGACAATACCCTAGAGACAGGCAAAATGCCATTGTGACTGACCATATGCCGTATACATATTATCAGCTCTCAAGATGCCTCTCCATCAAGCTATGGCAAAGGAAGGTCAGGTAGTGTCTATGGCCTCCCTCAAATACCACATCCCTCGCTCACAAGGATGGTGAAATTGTAGATACCAAGATCGAGATGTATTCTCTCGTTCTTGGTAGATACTACTAAAATCTATCGAGCTTCAGCGTGTCTTGGCTTCTCGCCCAGCATCTAATCAGGCAGGGACGTCTTCAATAGAATACTACAACTTGTTATGACATTGCCGAAACCTTAAAGATTTGAGCTCCTATTAAATACCATATTAGGTAGCTCAGATCTGTCCTTCGTGTCAGTCTAGCTTCTCACAATTAGCTTCTAAGGAAGAAAAAGTATACATGGATAAAGATAATAA
>NC_090762.1:40638612-40648612 GCF_036898095.1 Palaemon carinicauda | reverse complement strand
GCTTCCTGGTTTCTTTCAATACCTCTGTTCTTTCAAGAGGAACATTTATCGTTTGCTAGACAGTTTACCTATTGACCTTTATAAAGAATAACATTACTGCAGCTTCTTCTTCTTCTTCTTCTTCTTCGTCTGCATCTTTTCCCATTTTTATGTGGTGTCGATGTTTCTGGCCAGTGTTCTCCATCTACCTCTGTCCCATACTTCATTACCGGTTAATCTCACAATCTCCACTGGCCATATTGGTTTTGGCTAATTTTTCATGGCTGGATGCCTTTCCTGCCGCCAACCCTCCCCATTTACCCGGGCTTGGGACCGGCACCAACTTGAGGCTGGCTTGCCCCCATCAGTATTATTATTATCATTATTATTATTATTATTATTATTATTATTATTATTATTATTAGCCAAGCTACAACGCTAGTTGGCAAAGCAAGATGCTATAAGCCCAGGGGTTCCAACAGGGAAAAATAGCCCAGTGAGGAAAGGAAATAAGGAAACAAATACATGATGAGAATAAATTAACAATATATCATCCTAAAATCAGTAAGTGTCAAAACAGATATGTCCTATATAAATAATTGACAACGTCAAAAACAGATATGTCATATATAAACAATAAAAAGACTCATGTCAGCCTGGTCAACATATATAATCATTTGCTCCAACTTTGAACTTTTGAAGTTCTACTGATTTAACTACCCAATTAGGAAGATCATTCCACAACTTGGTAACAGCTGGAATACAACTTCTAGAATACTGTGTAGTATTGAGCCTCATAATATTAGAATTAACTGCCTGCCTAGTATTACGAACAGGATAGAATTGTCCAGGGAAATCTGAATGTAAAGGATGGTCAGAGTTATGAAAAAACTTATGCAACATGCATAATGAACTAATTGAACGACGGTGGCAAAGATTAATATCTAGATCAGGTATAAGAAATTTAGTAGACCGTAAGTTTCTTTCCAACAAATTAAGATGAGAATCAGAAGCTAAACACCAGACAGGAGAACAATACTCAAAACAAGGTAGAATGAAAGAATTAAAACACTTCTTCAGAATAGATTGATCACCGAAAATCTTGTAAGACTTTCTCAATAAGCCATTTTTTTTGTGCAATTGAAGAAGACACAGACCTAATGTGTTTCTTAAAAGAAAATTTGCTGTCGAGAATCACACCTAAAATTTTAAAAGAGTCATACAAATTTAAAGATACATTATCAATACTGAGATCCGGATGTTGAGGAGCCACCGTCCTTGACCTATTTACAATCATACTTTGAGTTTTGTTAGGATTCAACTTTATGCCACATAATTTGCATCATGCACTAATTTTAGCTAAATCTCTATCAAGGGATTCACCAACCCCAGATCTACATTTAGGGGATGGAATTGATGCAAAGAGAGTAGCATCATCTGCATATGCAACAAGCTTATTTTCTAGGCCAAACCACATGTCGTGTGTATATAGTATGAAAAATAATGGGACAAGAACACTACCCTGTGGAACACCGGATATCACATTCCTATACTCACTATGGTATCCATCAACAACAACTCTTTAAGATCTATTACTTAAAAAATCAATAATAATGCTAAGAAACGACCCAACCCTTCCCAACCGTTTCAGTTTGAAAACAAGGGCCTCATGATTAACACGGTCAAAGGCAGCACTAAAATCAAGGCCAATCATACGAACTTCCTGACCACAATCAAGGGATTTCTGTACAGCATTGGAGATTCTAAGAAGGGCATCACATGCTCCAAGGCCTTTACGAAAACCAAATTGCAAACTAGGGAGTAGGTGATTATCTTCAGCAACCGTATTAAGACGTTTTGCCAGAAGACGTTCAAAATCTTTAGTTAATATGGGAGTTATGGAAATTGGGCGGTAATCAGTGGGACCTGAGCTACCACAAACACATTTACATAGAGGAGTAACATTACCAATTCTCCAAAAAGTACTAAAAGCTCCTCTTCTTGCTAATTTGCGCAAAATAACAGATAACTTTGGAGCTAAGAAATCTACTGTCTTTATAAAACACAAAGGAAAAATACCATTTGGGTCTACATCTCCATAAGCATCAAGGTCTATCAACAGTAGCAGGGTTAATAACATTACTACAGCTATATTTCAATATTCTATTGTTTTCAATCCAACCCCCTACCTTTTTAGTCATCTGTGTGTTTGTCAATATGTCATTATTATCATTATCATTACTTGCTAAGCTACAACCCTAGTTGGAAAAGCAGGATGCTATAAGCCCATAGGCTCCAACAGGGAAAATAGCCCAGTGAGAAAAGGAAACAAGGAAAAAAAGAATATTTTCAGAACAGTAACAACATTAAAATAAATATTTCCTATATGAACTATAAAAACCTTAACAAAACAAGATCAAGAGAAATAGAATGTCTTGGGTATTAAAATCCACAATTATAGGCGTTGTATTTCTAAATATACAACGCATATAATTAAGGATTTTAATACCCAGGATCAACGGACATGGCATGGTGTTATATTCAAGTTAATACCACTAGTATTATATACTATAATCAATATCATTAATATTTGATAACCTAATTGTTCCTACCACCTGGGCTAGCATTTAACATTTAAATAAAATTTTATTGATATAAATTAGGACAAGGCCTCTTCCTACGCATAAACTAGCAGCGCTTAAAGCTCCACCAATTTCCATGATTGAATTTGCATATCCACTGCTATAATATCAGTAAGGAGATAGGACTGATATTTGCTGCAGTATTTGTGCAAGAGAAAGTACCGGCAATCTGTGTATACTCATAATGGGGACGAGGGACAGCAGGTGGATGAGGAATTGAGGGGAAGGAGGAGGGGGGTTGATGGGGAAGGAGACTCTGCAGCCTTTGTGCAAGAGATAGTACCGGCAATCTGTGTATACTCATAATGGGGACGAGGGACAGCAGGTAGATGAGGAATTGAGGTGAAGGAGGAGGGGGGTTGATGGGGAAGGAGACTCTTCAAGGTGTTAGAACGCAGGCAATAAAGATAGCAAGGTTTACCGTGGCCCAAGGATGTAATGTCTTTAGAATCGAAATACATATAAGCTTTCCATTGCAAAATCCTTCTTAATGTCCCGCGTGGTGTAGCATTGTACTCCCCAAACAACCCTGAAGTATGGCACATATTTCAGTAGCCCGAACCACTTCAGGCCAAGATTTAAGGTCGATAATAACTTAGGGAGATTTACGGAACGTTCTCTGGGAGGAATGAAGTACATACCAGGGAGAAAATGGTGCTTGCTATAAAAAAAAATGTAGTGAGCGAGTCTCGAGACGAGGCACCAGTAACAGACAGATGACTCTTTATTAGCCCTGCCACAAAATAACAGCGAACATGTAGCATTTGAAAAAGTCTAATAATTCACTGGGAATAGTTATCATTAATATCATTAATGAACGAAAATGACTTAAGGACACTCAACATAATCCTGTTAATTTTCCAAACGATATCTTCCATTATATATAATACGGATACCATAAATGTGCAAAGAAAAAATATGAGAGAGAGAGAGAGAGAGAGAGAGAGAGAGAGAGAGAGAGAGAGAGAGAGAGAGAGAGAGAGAGAGAGAGAGAGAGAGAGAGAGAGACAATTGCTCAGATAAAACGTACATTAATTGACAAATGAAACAAAACCTCCATATATATATATATATATATATATATATATATATATATATATATATATATATATATATATATATATATATATATACCTGATCTACGAAAATCATAGATAACAAAGCGAAATTTTTATGGTTTACTGTTGCTACATCAAATTTAACAGAACTCAATCTAGGTGGCAAAAATGGTAGAAGATTATGATTGCTACAATAACAGATATTTTTCCCACTAAAATAAAGGTATTTTCTAAAAAATCAGATGCACAAAATTAAAGATACTACCCACATACCTGCGCAATTCACCAACAGCATAGGGCTAACCCCCCCCCCCCCAAAAAAAAAGGTAACTTACTATTTCTCACGAAAATAAGGCCATTTGCAAAAAGCACAACGCAAAAACCATACCAAAATAAAAAAAAAGAAAACATACTATAGAGATGTGGCTATTTCTAACCCAAATAAGGCTATTTCTAACCCAAATAAGGCTATTTACCAACAGCATAAGGCTAAAACCAAACAAAAACGGCAACTTATAATAAAAATGCAACTATTTCGTACCGAAATAAAGATTACTTGCTAATGAAAAAGAGGCATTTGTGAAAAAAAAAAAAATAAAAGATCCCCCCCAAAAAAAACATTTCCCCCCAAAATGAGAATACTCCTATTACTGAAATAAAATCGTGACTTTTTCACCAAAATCAAATGATAAATTTATTTTCTTACTGAATAAGATCTTGCAAGAGATTCTTACGATAGAAAAAAGATATTATTAAAATAAAAACATGACTCTTTCACTAAAATTAAGTGATGAATTTATTTTCTTACTAATGTGAGATCATACGAGATACTCTTACTACCCAAAGGATGTTAACCCACACAAAGCATATATGACTTCCTTATCTCATATATAATTTCATAAACAAAATTAAGGTTGCTTATACACTTGAAGAAGTTCTTCCCTTCACAAAAAGGGCTTACCACTAAGGCCTTCATTTCTAAGTCTTGAATGAATAAACTGGTCAACCCACATCCTATTCCAAACCACCTACAAATAAAAGTTGCTGACCATCTTTACCCCACATCATATCTCAAACCACCTACAAATAAAAGTTGCTGACCATCCTTAACCCACATCCTATCCCAAACCACCTACAAATAAAAGTTGCTGATCATCCTTAACCCATATCATATCCCAAACCACCTGCAAATAAAAGTTGCTGATTATCCTTTATCCACATCCTATTCCAAACCACCTACAAATAAAAGTTGCTGATCATCCTTAACCCACATCCTATCCCAAACCACCTACAAATAAAAGTGGCTGATCATCCTTAACCCACATCATATCCCAAACCACCTGCAAATAAAAGCTGCTGATCATCCTTAACCCACATCATATCCCAAACCACCTGCAAATAAAAGTTGCTGATTATCCTTTATCCACATCCTATTCCAAACCACCTACAAATAAAAGTTGCTGATCATCCTTAACCCACATCCTATCCCAAACCACCTACAAATAAAAGTGGCTGATCATCCTTAACCCACATCATATCCCAAACCACCTGCAAATAAAAGTTGCTGATTATCCTTTATCCACATCCTATTCCAAACCACCTACAAATAAAAGTTGCTGATCATCCTTAACCCACATCCTATCCCAAACCACCTACAAATAAAAGCTGCTGATCATCCTTAACCCACATCATATCCCAAACCACCTGCAAATAAAAGTTGCTGATTATCCTTTATCCACATCCTATTCCAAACCACCTACAAATAAAAGTTGCTGATCATCCTTAACCCACATCCTATCCCAAACCACCTACAAATAAAAGTGGCTGATCATCCTTAACCCACATCATATCCCAAACCACCTGCAAATAAAAGTTGCTGAATCCTTTATCCACATCCTATTCCAAACCACCTACAAATAAAAGTTGCTGATCATCCTTACCCCACATCCTATCCCAAACCACCTACAAATAAAAGTTGCTGATCTTCCTTAACCCACATCCTATCCCAAACCACCTACAAATAAAAGTTGCTGATCATCCTTAACCCACATCCTATTCCATACCACCTGCAAATAAAAGTTGCTGATTATCCTTTATCCACATCCTATCCAAAACCACCTACAAATAAAAGTTGCTGATCTTCCTTAACCCACATCCTATCCCAAACCACCTACAAATAAAAGTGGCTGATCATCCTTAACCCACATCATATCCCAAACCACCTGCAAATAAAAGTTGCTGATTATCCTTTATCCACATCCTATTCCAAACCACCTACAAATAAAAGTTGCTGATCATCCTTACCCACATCCTATCCCAAACCACCTACAAATAAAAGTGGCTGATCATCCTTAACCCACATCATATCCCAAACCACCTGCAAATAAAAGTTGCTGATTATCCTTTATCCACATCCTATTCCAAACCACCTACAAATAAAAGTTGCTGATCATCCTTACCCCACATCCTATCCCAAACCACCTACAAATAAAAGTTGCTGATCTTCCTTAACCCACATCCTATCCCAAACCACCTACAAATAAAAGTTGCTGATCATCCTTAACCCACATCCTATCCCAAACCACCTACAAATAAAAGTGGCTGATCATCCTTAACCCACATCATATCCCAAACCACCTGCAAATAAAAGTTGCTGATTATCCTTTATCCACATCCTATTCCAAACCACCTACAAATAAAAGTTGCTGATCATCCTTAACCCACATCCTATCCCAAACCACCTACAAATAAAAGTTGCTGATCATCCTTAACCCACATCCTATCCCAAACCACCTACAAATAAAAGTGGCTGATCATCCTTAACCCACATCCTATTCCATACCACCTGCAAATAAAAGTTGCTGATTATCCTTTATCCACATCCTATCCCAAACCACCTACAAATAAAAGTTGCTGATCTTCCTTAACCCACATCCTATTCCAAACCACCTACAAATAAAAGTTGCTGATTATCCTTTATCCACATCCTATTCCAAACCACCTACAAATAAAAGTTGCTGATCATCCTTAACCCACATCCTATCCCAAACCACCTACAAATAAAAGTGGCTGATCATCCTTAACCCACATCATATCCCAAACCACCTGCAAATAAAAGTTGCTGAATCCTTTATCCACATCCTATTCCAAACCACCTACAAATAAAAGTTGCTGATCATCCTTACCCCACATCCTATCCCAAACCACCTACAAATAAAAGTTGCTGATCTTCCTTAACCCACATCCTATCCCAAACCACCTACAAATAAAAGTTGCTGATCATCCTTAACCCACATCCTATTCCATACCACCTGCAAATAAAAGTTGCTGATTATCCTTTATCCACATCCTATCCAAAACCACCTACAAATAAAAGTTGCTGATCTTCCTTAACCCACATCCTATTCCAAACCACCTACAAATAAAAGTTGCTGATCATCCTTAACCCACATCATATCCCAAACCACCTGCAAATAAAATTTGCTGATTATCCTTTATCCACATCCTATTCCAAACCACCTACAAATAAAAGTTGCTGATCATCCTTACCCCACATCCTATCCCAAACCACCTACAAATAAAGGTTGCTGATTATCCTTTATCCACATCCTATCCCAAACCACCTACAAATAAAAGTTGCTGATCATCTTTACCCCACATCCTATCCCAAACCACCTACAAATAAAAGTTGCTGATCATCCTTAACCCACATCATATCCCAAACCACCTGCAAATAAAAGTTGCTGATTATCCTTTATCCACATCCTATCCCAAACCACCTACAAATAAAAGTTACTGATCATCCTTATCCCACATCCTATCCCAAACCACCTACAAATAAAAGTTGCTGACCATCCTTAACCCACATCCTATCCCAAACCACCTACAAATAAAAGTTGCTGATCATCCTTAACCCACATCATATCCCAAACCACCTGCAAATAAAAGTTGCTGATTATCCTTTATCCACATCCTATTCCAAACCACCTACAAATAAAAGTTGCTGATCATCCTTACCCCACATCCTATCCCCAACCACCTACAAATAAAAGTTGCTGATTATCCTTTATCCACATCCTATCCAAAACCACCTACAAATAAAAGTTGCTGATCATCCTTACCCCACATCCTATCCAAAACCACCTACAAATAAAAGTTGCTGACCATCCTTAACCCACATCCTATCCCAAACCACCTACAAATAAAAGTTGCTGATCATCCTTAACCCACATCATATCCCAAACCACCTGCAAATAAAAGTTGCTGATTATCCTTTATCCACATCCTATCCCAAACCACCTACAAATAAAAGTTGCTGATCATCCTTACCCCACATCCTATCCCAAACCACCTACAAATAAAAGTTGTTGATTATCCTTTATCCACATCCTATCCCAAACCACCTACAAATAAAAGTTGCTGATCATCCTTAACCCACATCATATCCCAAACCACCTGCAAATAAAAGTTGCTGATTATCTTTTATCCACATCCGATTCCAAACCACCTACAAATAAAAGTTGCTGATCAGCCTTACCCCACATCCTATCCCAAACCACCTACAAATAAAAGTTGCTGATTATCCTTTATCCACATCCTATCCCAAACCACCTACAAATAAAAGTTGCTGATCATCCTTAACCCACATCATATCCCAAACCACCTGCAAATAAAAGTTGCTGATTATCCTTTATCCACATCCTATCCCAAACCACCTACAAATAAAAGCTGCTGATCATCCTTAACCCACATCATATCCCAAACCACCTGCAAATAAAAGTTGCTGATTATCCTTTATCCACATCCTATTCCAAACCACCTACAAATAAAAGTTGCTGATCATCTTTACCCCACATCCTATCCCAAACCACCTACAAATAAAAGTTGCTGACCATCCTTAACCCACATCCTATCCCAAACCACCTACAAATAAAAGTTGCTGATCATCCTTAACCCACATCATATCCCAAACCACCTGCAAATAAAAGTTGCTGATTATCCTTTATCCTCATCTTATCCAAAACCACCTACAAATAAAAGTTGCTGATTATCCTTTACCCATATCCTATCCCAAACCACCTACAAATAAAAGTTGCTGATCATATCATAACCTAAATCACCTATAAATATAAAAAAACAACATCATCTACGGGCTGCAAGTGTGCAAGAGCCGGTGCCTGGCCGTAACAACAACATCAACAACAACAAGCATCAATATCTCAAGTGTTTAAACACAATCCCTCATTAAAGGTTTAAAGGTCGCTCATGAATGGCAGAGGCAAGGGTCAGTGACATTACCCTAGGAATCAGGATACTGCCCTAGAAACTAACCATATATTGTATGATTAGTGCCCAAGCCTCCTCTCCACCCAAGCTAGGACCAGGGAGCGCCAAGCAGTGGCTGCTGATGACTCGGCAGATAGACCTATAGGCGCCCCCAACCTTAGCTCACAAAGATGGTAAGGTTGCAAACACTAATGAAACTAACGAGTCTGAGAGGGACTCGAACCTCCAACCGGTAAACACCAGGCAGAGACGTTACCAATTAGGCCACAACAACCTTAACCAAAAATTTAATAAAATTAAGATTTTTACCACCGTCCGCCAGAGCAAGCCAAGTTCCCCATATCTAACAAGGCCAAATGTATCAAAATCATTCAAATAAAAATGAAAATATTAACGAACTCATCTCCATTTATAAGGATTCATTTAATGAGAAATATAATGTATAACATTTATGTAGCTGTTTATAGGATTTCTAATTGAATTTGAAAACCAAAAATTAAGGATCTATAATTCCTATTTTCTATTTTTGAGAGAGAGAGAGAGAGAGAGAGAGAGAGAGAGAGAGAGAGAGAGAGAGAGAATTTATTTATTTTTCTATTTGTGAGTTTATATTTTTTCCTATTTTTAAGAGAATATTTTTTTCTATTTTTCACAGTATATTTTTTTCTTTTTGAGAGAGAGAGAGAGAGAGAGAGAGAGAGAGAGAGAGAGAGAGAATAAGGATTGAAAGGTGAATATTATTTATAGTGAAAGAGAGAGAGAGAGAGAGAGAGAGAGAGAGAGATAAGGATTGAAAGGTGAATATTATTTATAGTAAAAGAGAGAGAGAGAGAGAGAGAGAGAGAGAGAGAGAGTGAGAGAGAGACTTTATTTCTAATTTTTAGTATATTTTTTTATTTTTGAGAAAATTTTTTTATTAGAGAGAGAGAGAGAGAGAGAGAGAGAGAGAGAGAGAGAGAGAGACTATTTCTATTTTTTAGTATATTTTTTCTATTCTTGAGAACATTTTTTTTCTTTTATTTGAGAGAGAGAGAG
>NC_090762.1:40626112-40633612 GCF_036898095.1 Palaemon carinicauda | reverse complement strand
GAAATAAGGACATATCCAGACGACATTGGTAAATATATCTTGTTGCTCGTCATTTACTTTGGCATGATAGTGTATGCGGAGAAATCGATAATATTCATGTCTTTACTCATTGCCCAGATAGGTAAAGAATAAATGCCTTCGATTTCCCTGAGGAATCTGACGAAGTGAGGACTCGCGGCACTGAAATCACTTTTGAAATCTAGAAGGACACTGACGAATTAAGGAAAAGAGACAATGAAATCTCGAAAGAAACATAATCTAATGAAAGAAGATCTTGAAAACTAGAAGACAGGAGAGAACAGCGAAGAGGGCCTCTAATACCAGAGGTAAGACACCTAAAAATAGAGAGCCTCTAATGCTAGAAGTAAGACACCTCAAAATATAGATCGAAGACCCTCTAATGCTAAAAGTATGGAACCTAGAAATATATGTCCAAGAACTTCTAATGCTAGAAGTGTGGGGGCTAAGGAGAGAGGTCAAAGAACTTCTAATGTTAGAGGTGTGGGAGCTACAAAGAGAGGTCAAAGAGCTTCTAATGCTTGAGGTAAGGGAGCTGAAAAGAAGTCAAAGAGCTTCTAATGCTTGAGGTAAGGGAGCTGAAAAGAGGTCAAAGAACTTCTAATGCTAGAGGTGTGGGAGCTAAAAAGAAGTCAAAGAACTTCAAATGCTAGAGGTGTGGGAGCTAAAAAGAGGTCAAAGAACTTCTAATGCAAGGGGTGTGGGAGCTAAAAAGAGGTCAAAAGAACCTCTAATGCTAGAGGTGTGGGAGCTAAAAAGAGGTCAAAGAACTTCTAATGCTACATGTGTGGGAGCTAAAAAGAAGTCAAAGAACTTCTAATGCCTAATGCTAGAGGTGTGGGAGCTAAAAAGAGGCCAAAGAACTTCTAATGCAAGGGGTGTGGGAGCTAAAAAGAGGTCAAAGAACTTCTAATGCTAGAGGTGTGGGAGCTAAAAAGAGGTCAAAGAACTTCTAATGCTAGAGGTGTGGGAGCTAAAAAGAGGTCAAAGAACTTCTAATGCTAAAGGTGTGGGAGCTAAAAAGTGGTCAAAGAACTTCTAATGCTAGAGGTGTGGGAGCTAAAAAGAGGTCAAAGAACTTCTAATGCTAGAGGTGTGGGAGCTAAAAAGAGGTCAAAGAACCTCTAATGCTAGAGGTGTGGGAGCTAAAAAGATGTCAAAGAACTTCTAATGCAAGGGGTGGGGAAGCTAAAAAGAGGTCAAATAACTACTAATGCAAGAGGTGTGGGAGCTAAAAAGAGGTCAAAGAACTTCGAATGCAAGGGGTGTGGGAGCTAAAAAGAGGTCAAAGAACTTCTAATGCAAGGGGTGTGGGAGCTAAAAAGAGGTCAAAGAACTTCGAATGCAAGGGGTGGGGGAGCTAAAAAGAGGTCAAAGAACTTCTAATGCAAGGGGTGGGGGAGCTTAAATGAGGTAAAAAAAAAACTTCTAATGCAAGGGGTGGGGGAGCTAAAAAGAGGTCAATGAACTTCTAATGCAAGGGGTGGGAGCTAAGAAGAGGTCAAAGAACTTCTAATGCAAGGGGTGAGGGAACTTAAAAGAGGTCAAAGAACTTTTAATGCAAGGGGTGTGGGAGCTAAAAACCGGTCAAAGAACTTATAATGCAAGGGGTGGGGGAGCTAAAAAAAAAAAGGTCAAAGAACTTCTAATGCAAGGGGTGGGGGAGCTAAAAAGAGGTCAAAGAACTTCTAATGCAAGGGGTGTGGGAGCTAAAAAGAGGTCAAAGAACTTCTAATGCAAGGGGTGTGGGAGCTAAAAAGAGGTCAAAGTACTTCTAATGCAAGGGGTGGGGTAGCTGAAAAGAGACCAAAGAACTTCTAATGCAAGGGGTGGGGAGGCTAACAAGAGGTCAAAGAACTTCTAATGCAAGGGGTGTGGGAGCTTAAAAGAGGTCAAAGAACTTCTAATACAAGGGGTGTGGGAGTTATAAAGAGGTAAAAAAAACTTCTAATGTAAGGGGCGTGGGAGCTAAAAAGAGGTCAAAGAACTTCTAATGCAAAGGGTGGGGAAGCTAAAAAGAGGTCAAAGAACTTCTAATGCAAGGGGTGTGGGAGCTAAAAAGATATCAAAGAACTTCTAATGCAAGGGGTGTGGGAGCTAAAAAGAGGTCAAAGAACTTCTAATGCAAGGGGTGTGGGAGCTAAAAAGAGGTCAAAGAACTTCTAATGCAAGGGGTGTGGGAGCTAAAAAGAGGTCAAAGAACTTCTAATGCAAGGGGTGTGGGAACTTAAAAGAGGTCAAAGAACTTCTAATGCAGGGGGTGTGGGAGCTAAAAAGAGGTCAAAGAATTTCTAATGCAAGGGGTCGGGGAGCTAAAAAGAGGTATAAAAACTTCTAATGCAAGGGGTGGGGAGGGGGTGAAAAGAGGTCAAAGAACTTCTAATACAAGGGTGTGGGAGCTAAAAAGATGTCAAAGAACTTCTAATGCAAGGGGTGTGGGAGCTTAAAAGAGGTCAAAGAACTTCTAATACAAGGGGTGTGGGAGCTATAAAGAGGTAAAAAAACTTCTAATGTAAGGGGTGTGGGAGCTAAAAAGAGGTCAAAGACCTTCTAATGCAAAGGGTGGGGAAGCTAAAAAGAGGTCAAAGAACTTCTAATGCAAGGGGTGTGGGAGCTAAAAAGAGGTCAAAGAACTTCTAATGCAAGGGGTGTGGGAGCTAAAAAGAGGTCAAAGAACTTCTAATGCAAGGGGTGTGGGAGCTAAAAAGAGGTCAAAGAACTTCTAATGCAAGGGGTGTGGGAGCTTAAAAGAGGTCAAAGAACTTCTAATACAAGGGGTGTGGGAGTTATAAAGAGGTAAAAAAAAACTTCTAATGTAAGGGGTGTGGGAGCTAAAAAGAGGTCAAAGAACTTCTAATGCAAAGGGTGGGGAAGCTAAAAAGAGGTCAAAGAACTTCTAATGCAAGGGGTGTGGGAGCTAAAAAGAGATCAAAGAACTTCTAATGCAAGGGGTGTGGGAGCTAAAAAGAGGTCAAAGAACTTCTAATGCAAGGGGTGTGGGAGCTAAAAAGAGGTCAAAGAACTTCTAATGCAAGGGGTGTGGGAGCTAAAAAGAGGTCAAAGAACTTCTAATGCAAGGGGTGTGGGAGCTAAAAAGAGGTCAAAGAACTTCTAATGCAGGGGGCGTGGGAGCTAAAAAGAGGTCAAAGAACTTCTAATGCAAGGGGTGGGGAGGCTAACAAGAGGTCAAAGAACTTCTAATGCAAGGGGTGTGGGAGCTAAAAAGAGGTCAAAGAACTTCTAATGCAAGGGGTGTGGGAGCTAAAAAGAGGTCAAAGAACTTCTAATGCAAGGGGTGGGGAGGCTACAAAGAGGTCAAAGAACTTCTAATGCAAGGGGTGTGGGAGCTAAAAAGAGGTCAAAGAACTTCTAATGCAAAGGGTGGGGAAGCTAAAAAGAGGTTAAAGAACTTCTAATGCAAGGGGTGTGGGAGCGAAAAAGAGGTCAAAGAATTTCTAATGCAAGGGGTGGGGGATCTAAAAAGAGGTCAAAGAACTTCTAAAGCACGGGGTGGGGGATAGATGTCGCCAGTGAGGCTTTGGGGAATGCGCGGCGGCGTCTGTGTTCTTTCTGATGCGTAAACTTAATTGAATACAAGTAAAAACAGGGCATTAAATACGTATTATAAATACTAAACTCTTTCTTATCTTGACAGCACAAATAAAATCTTACAAGTTCCAATATGTAACTAAGCGCTCCCGAAACACGAGTCAACCTTTTACTTCTGCTTGGAGGATATCCTCGCAAGTAAAAGGTAATCATTATGAATATGGAAAGAAGGATTTGCTTTTACTTCTACCTTTTGCTTCAGAGAATTATCTTGTACTTCTACCTTATGCTTACAAGGATATCCTTCATTTTTATAAATACCTCCCAATGATACCTTTGATTCAAGCATGGCTGATTCCGAAGTTATGGTAAACTGTGGGTGCCGATGTGGTAACGCCCCCGACTGGTGAACGCCAGAAGGGGTTTCGACTCCCGCTTAAACTCCTAAGTTCTTTTGGTCGCTGCAACCTGGCCATCCTTGTGAGCTAAGGCTGAGGGGTTTGGGGGATCCTATAAGTCTATCTGCTGAGCCATCAACAGCTACTGCCTGGTCCTCCTTGGTGCTAGCTTGGCTGGAGAAGGGGCTTGGGCGCTGATCATATGTATATATAGTCAGTCTCTAGGGCATTGTCCTCTTTGATAGGGAAATGTCACTGTTCCTTGCTTTTGCCATTCATGAGCGGCCTTTAAACCTTTAAAACCTTTATGTTACTTGAAAATTCTCGAAAACGGAAGGCCAGCTGGCCATATATAACCTACCATAATCACCATAATATCTGAAAGTTATCATATGTGTAATTGCTACAACAATTAACATATAAAACAGCTTTGCTCCTAAATATTCTCTCAGTAATTCCCATAGGAATCCTTTATTCTTTTGCCGAGGTAATGATCATAATTATACTCAGAACCTTAATCAACATACTCGATGGCAATTTGAGTTTAGCAATTCCCTCTGGACCTCCATACATGAAACATGTTCCCTTTCTTCAAGTTAACGTTTTATGAAAAAAAAGTAATAATAGTTTAAATTCCAAATTCCATTTTGACCCTCGTCGCTAACAGAATCCTAGCTTGACCTTTGTCAATAAGCTTAAGCAACTCATCAAATTACACGTATAGGCGTTCCTAGTGGAATGAAATATATTTAGAAGTAGTAGTAGTAGTAGTAGTAGTAGTAGTAGTAGTAGTAGTAGTAGTAGTAGTAGTACAGAAATTCCGCATGGAGATATGTGCGGGTAAAGAAATAAACACATGAGGGGCTAAACATCCACCTCTCCCATAAAGAAAAAAATTAAATAAATAAAAATTAAAATTTTTACAAGCAAGCAATCTCCTATGACCAGATATTCAATAAAATGTTAGTTATAATGACGTCCGACTGATTATCATCTGAGAACCGAGTATTGATATCCCGAATTCAATTCAGTCAATATATATGGCTTCTCAATCAAATTTGTACGCTAAATGAATTATGAATAATATCTATCAACATTAAAAGGACTTACATCGTTATCACAGAGACTTCAAACTTGGTTCGTATTTGAGTGCATGAAAATCCACGCCAATTAATACATGTTAAGGTCAAAGGTCAAGGTAGAGCAAAAGGTCGAGAAATAAGATGCCGCTGCGGAGGTCTGCGCTCTACTATGAAATCATGCGTGGCATGAAGTTGGTGGCTAACGAACTAGCTTAGATCATCTCAACTCTGGGATATTGACTTCATGGTCCAAAGTAACCTATAATTGGTGAAGGAGAAAGGGAGAGAGTACACTGTTAAAAAACCTTAATTTGAATCTGAAATTTTCCGTAAAAATATACGGTTCTAAGCCGTATTTCAGTAAAATACAGGTGACCGTAATTATACCCTACTTGGTTATTATCTTTTATGAGTTGGTGACCGCATCACTACTTTACGTTAATATATCCGTGTGTGGTTTTTTTTTTTTTTTTTTTTTTTTTTTTGGAAACGGCAGATGTCATGCAACATTTATTCCAGGATTTTTACCGTTTTTACGGCATACCTTAAACAGTGTAAGAGAGTTAAAAATAGGGAAGAAAATTTTCGACAGGGGACTAATTTCATGAAGTTCACATAAGAATAAATAAAGAAAAGAGCCGGTTTTGAAAAAAAACTAACGTTCCGGAATGTCATAAACACGTGTTTCCATTTGATACATTCTTTTAATTGGTGAAAATGCAATCAGAAATTTTTCACTTTCTTTTCTCTTTACTTCTTTTTACCGGTTGCCCCCAATTCTAAGAGTAGCTTAATACTAAGCTATGCACATTTTCAAAGAAAAATATATAAATTTGTAAAATTATATGGATGCCTACCTAGCTGTCTGTGACATAAGGATTATCTAGTGAGCCTTCTTACGTGTCCAATGGTTAATAAGTTAATAAGTAATAAGTAATGGTTAATAAGTTAATAAGTAATAAGTAATGGTCAATAAGTTAATAAGTAATAAGTAATAGTTAATAAGTTGATAAGTAATAAGTAATGGTTAATAAGTTAATAAGTAGAAGCAATTTTCATAATTTATAATTAAAGTAGGATGCCCATCACCTCAAAAGAGAAAAGCTTTATTACTCTTCCTGCTTAAGTGTTTGTTCTATAGAGACTGGTACATCTTTACAATGATCCAGAGCTCTCTCTCTCTCTCTCACTCTCTCTCTCTCTCTCTCTCTCTCTCTCTCTCTCTCTCTCTCTCTCTCAAGAATCAAGACCTCCAAATAAAGAATAATAAAGAATTGGAACACAAGACCTATTCCTGTTTATTCAAGCCGCTTTAGAAAAGGATTCAGACGCCCGAGAAAGCGTCTACATAGCTTTGTCCACGCGAGCGCTTCATTGAAACACACACACACACACACACACACACACACACTAAAAAAATTGCGAGGCATAACCTCAGTAAATTCGACAACGAATAACCGATTCCCATGAGGAAGAATCGCCGACCCCGCTAAGTATTACGACGCTTTGCTTTATGGATTGAGCAAAATGAATGTATTACGTGTAAATTAGGAGCTGATAAAGCTTGCCCCCCACCCCCCACTCCTCCCAGCGCCCTCCTACTCCCAAACCCTTCTCCACATTGTCTCCTCACAGACATTACTCACTCGCTAGTTGTTTATTGGTGGTTTGGGCAAGGCTATATAGTGTCGTATCTGTATGCCCCTCTGAAATTACAAAGGACGGAGTTCAGGCGTGAATGTTTATGACGGAGATACGGTGTTCGACAGAGAGAGAGAGAGAGAGAGAGAGAGAGAGAGAGAGAGAGAGAGAGAGAGAGAGAGAGAGAGAGCGAGAGAGAGAGAGAGAGATTAGAGGATGCGTAATTCACGTATCGCGAAAGAAAACAGATAACAGGCGAGATATTCCTCAAGGAAAAAAAAAGCTAAAGATTCCCGATACGCAAGAAGAAGATATACATATCTCCAATAAAAAAAAAGGAAATTAAAAAGAAGACGAACCTTATCAAAGCCAAAATAGAAAAGAATTTATTGATATGAAAATGCCTTAAAAATACGTACGAAAATTATACATTCTCAAAGGCAAAAATAAATTCATTATAAAAACTCCTTCAAACGAAACCTATTCTTTTAAATATGAACTGTTTACCTGTAATTCACCAGAGAACACAGTATAGCCACTTCGTGGTACAGGGGACATAGTTTTGGCCAGGTAAATCACAGGTCCGAGAATAAAAAATGCCATAAAAAAAGGTCTTCCTTTGCTAAACTATCACAATCAATAACACAGACTATGATACAGAAATGCAGATGAAAATATTAAAAAAAGATTAAAGTTTGTTAATTATAAAAATCTTACGGACTCTGTTCAACGAAAAAAGAAAAAAAAATAATGAACGAATAAATGACTCTTATCTCAGTATGCTCACTAAGTTACTAAATCTTATCTAACAT
>NC_090762.1:40593612-40618612 GCF_036898095.1 Palaemon carinicauda | reverse complement strand
AGAGAGAGAGAGAGAGAGAGAGAGAGAGAGGAGAGAGAAATAAATCATTGTTTTTCATCTTCCTATCCAAGTATTGATCGATTTCCGACCTATCTGACTCAAATTCATAAATCAAATCACGTAGTTTATTATTATTATTATTATTATTATTATTATTATTATTATTATTATTATTATTATTATTATTATTATTATTATTATTATTATCATTATTTATTAGGGCCTTTTGAAACCAGAGAAAAAGAGAATTTTTCGCGAGTCCTAAACGGCTTCGGAAGAAAATCTTCGTCGATTTCCAAATGGCTTCAGAAGACATAGCCGTAGACTTAGCATAGAGTTCTAAATGACTCAAGAACGGAATCTTCCCGGAGCAGTAGATCAAATCGCGGTTCATTATTATTATTATTATTATTATTATTATTATTATTATTATTATTATTATTATTATTATTATTATTATTATTATTATTATTTAGGGCCTACTGAAACCAGAGAAAAAGAGAATTTTTCGCGAGTTCTAAATAGCTTCGGAAGAAAATCGTGGTTCTCCAAATGGATTCAGAAGAAATTACCATAGACTTAGCATGAAATTCTGAATGATTCCAGATGCGAATCTGAGCGACTTTGAAAGAAAACCCTGAATCTCCAAATGTCTTCAGAAGAAATAGCCGTAGACTTAGCATAGAGTTCTGAATGTGTCCAGAACGGAATCTTCACGGAATTGTAAATCAAATCACGTAATTTATTATTATTATTATTATTATTATTATTATTATTATTATTATTATTATTATTATTATTATTATTATTATTATTATTATTATTATTATTATCATTATTATTATTATGAGTTATTAGGGCCTATTGAAACCAGAGAAAAAAAGAAAATTTTTCGCGAGTCCTAAACGGCTTCGGGAGAAAATCTTCGTGTACCTAAAAGGATTCAGAAGAAATTTCCAAAGACTTAGCATGGAATTCTGAATGATTCCAGAAATTTCTGAACGATTTCGGAAGAAAATCTTTCTGAATCTTCTCCCCAAATGACTTCAGAAGAAATAGCCGTAGACTTAGCATAGATTTCTGAATGACTCCAGAACGGAATCTTCCCGGAGCAGTTCTGAACGGCTCCGCCCCGGATTCCAAAAGACTTCTGAAGACCTGATCTCTTTCTCTTTTTTTTTTTTTTTAAGCATACCTTGCAACACCTCACGATCTGTATGTACTGTAGCTACGGAAGTTTACGCAGTGAACATTAGGAGGAGGATTTCACTTTACTCACAGAGCTCGCGTTCTGGCGGAGGTAACTGACTGTGGGAATTTTGTTACAGCTACAGGATGAACTGGAGGCTATTGGGAACATCTTCATCTACAGATGGTTTGGATAGGTGCTGCCGAAGTTGGCGAGATTTGAAGATCATAATGTAAGCGCCTTGAAGGATAATTTGCTTGCGGTTTAGCGACGATGTCCTATAATTGGATTGCATTGGTGCAAAGCGGTGAGCGACGTGTGTTTCTTCAAAATTCGGCATTGAAGATAGAGCATATCAGGACAGCATTGGTAAATATATTGTGTTGCTCTTCGTTGACTTTAGTATGATGGCGTATAGTGTATGCCGAGAAATCAATGGCATCCATGTCTTTACTCATCGCCCTTATAGGTAAAGACACTGAAATGTCTCTTGAAATCTCGAAGGAAACTGGCAAACTAAGCAAAGATCTTGAAAAACTATAAAAGACATAAGAGAATAGAGAAGGAAAGTCTTTATATGAAGAACTATAAAAAAATAGCCTTTAATTATAGAGGTAAGTCACCTAAAAACGGAGGTCAAATAGCCTCTACTATTAGCGGTTAGTCACCATAAAAAAAGAGGTCTCAAAGAGCCTCTAGTGCTAGAAATAAAGCACCCAAAAATAAAGGTCAAAGAGCTTTTAATGTTAGAGGTAAGGGGATTAAAATAAAGGTCAAAGAAACTCTAATGCTAGAGTATAGCACCTCAAAATAGAGGTCAAAGAACCTCTAATGCTAAAAGTAAGGAACCTCAAAACAGAGGTCAAAGACCTTCTAATGCTAAAAGTAAGGACCCTTAAAATGAGAGGTCAAAGAGCATCTAATACTGAAAGTAAGGAGCCTCAAAATAGAGGTCAAAGACCCTCTAATGCTAAACTAAGGAGCCTCAAAATAGAGGTCAAAGAGCCTCAAAATAGAGGTCAAAGACCCTCTAATGCTAAACGTAAAGAGCCTCAAAATAGAGGTCAAAGAACCTCTAATGCTAAAAGTAAGGAGCCTCAAAATAGAGGTCAAAGGACCTCTAACGCTAAACTAAGGAGCCTCAAAATAGAGGTGAAAGACCCTCTAATGCTAAAAGTAAGGAACCTCAAAATAGAGGTCAAAGACCCTCAAATGCTAAAAGTAAGGAGCCTCAAATAGAGGTCAAAGATCCTCTAATGCTAAAAGTGAGAAGCCTCAAAATAGAGATCAAAGATAATATAATGCTGAAAGTGAGCAGTCTCAAAATAGAGGTCAAAGAGCCTCTAATGCTAAAAGTAATGAGCCTCAAAATAGAGGTCATAGAGCCTCTAATGCTAGACGTAAGGAGCCTCAAAATAGAGGTCAAAGACCCTCTAATGCTAAACGTAAGGATCCTCAAAATTGAAATCAAAGAACCTCTAATGCTAAAAGTAAGGAGCCTCAAAATAGAGGTCAAAGAGACTATAATGCTAAAAGTGAGCAGTCTCAAAATAGAGGTTAAAGAGCCTCTAATGCTAAACGTAAGGAGCCTCAAAATAGAGGTCAAAGACCCTCTAATGCACAAACTAAGGAGACATAAAATAGAGGTCAAACAGCCTCTAATGCTAACAGTAATGAGCCTCGAAATACAGGTCAAAGACCCTCTAATGCTAAAAGTAAGGAGCCTCAAAATAGAGGTCAAAGAGACTCTAATGCTAAAAGTGAGCAGTCTCAAAATAGAAGTCAAACAGCCTCTAATGCTAAACGTAAGGAGCCTCAGAATAGAGGTAAAAAACCCTCTAATGCTCAAAGTAAGGAGCCTCAAAATGGAGGTCAAAGGCCCTCTAATGCTAAAAGAAAGGAGCCTCAAAATAGAGGTCAAACAGCCGCTAATGCTAGAGGTAAAGCACTTCAAATTAGAGATCAAAGAACATATAATGCTAAGATTATAGTACCTCAAAATAGGGGTCATAGACCCCTTAATACTTAAGGTATGACACCTCAAAATAGAGCTTAAATATCCTCTAATGTTGGAAGTATGGCACCTCAAAATAAAGGTCAAAGAGCCTCTAATGCTAGAGGTAAGGTACCTCAAAATAGAGGCCAAATAGTCTGGCCTATTCTTTGTACATTCACTATACGCATTGGTTTCCTGCGTGCCAGCACTTTTCTGCGCCTTCACCAAAAACTTTGCTTCAGCAGAAACTGAGCACCAGCAGCTTCCTATGCGCCAACGCTCCAGTACTCTCCTTCGCACTCGCGCGAGAGGCAAAAAGAATGAAAACTTTTTGACAGGTTAAAATTGCCCCGTTCCCATCCCCGCTAACGCATGACAGCATGCCCGCCGGGCAAAAAGGGAAGAGGCTTCACAGAAGGGTTCAAGATCCCGAAGATTTCATCTTCCAAGGCGAATCAAATGATTCCCCTGAAGAAAGGAAAGATGAATACTGTGAAGAACTGCAGAGTATAATAGGTGAGAACCTAGAGAGAATAGGAAAATTGTGATTAATGACTTCAATGCTAAAGCTGGAAGAAATAATCAAGGGATAGAAAATATGATGGGTATTAAGGTTCTTGGCGAAGTTGCAAATGAAAATGGGACACATTTTATAAGTTATTGTTCAACAAACAATCTTGTTACTGGGGGTACTCTTTTCCAGCACAAGGTGATCACAAATATACAAGGAGTTCACCATGTGGCAATTACAAATATCAAATAGATCACATAGCCATTGATAAAGAGAGAAGGACTCTGGGAAATGTAACAAGCTATAGAGGTGCAGTTATTGGTAGTGATCACCATCTCCCCATTGCCACACAAATATCAAAACTGAAAGGACCCAACAGTAATGTAGATAGAATACCTACTATGAGATTCAGGGCCTCTGTAACACGGTTTTTTCGCAATAACTTTTTTTCTATGAATTTCATAAATATAACGCTTATTCAGAATGCACATTATATCTACACATAAATTTTTACTATATTCTGCATTACGTAGGTTGAATAAATTTGGTACTTTATTAAGTAAAAGTGACGATTTTTGAAGACGGGCCAACTTACTCAGAGAAAAGGTTTCGAACGCACTCGTTACGTAACTTATGACGGCATTTCTTCCCTCTTTCTCGATCGATGATTGGCTATACCTCTGCCAACAATGACACAAAAGTTTAAATAAAAGCAAAGCAGTACACCTTTATGAACTCTGAAACCTCTCCACTGATAATTGTCATAACGAACAAACCAACAAAATATGTTAATAAATACAAAAATACTTCGATTATTAGTCTAACTCACAAAATAAGTTGCCTAAGAAATTACAGTCTACTTTATAGGTCACAATCAGATTGACAAGGTGTAGGGAATAGTTGGTAATTTTCAAAAACGTAGTGAACAAGCTTGATTTGATAACTGCTATATCCAATGTCAAGCAATTTTTATTTATTGTCTATCTACCTACCTATTTACTGTAAAAAAAAAAAAGAAAAAAAAATAGCCGGTACCGTATTTTGGCTTTAAACCTTCACCAGTAATTATCGTCAGAATGATGACTTCATGAGGCTCCACCCACTTTGGCCTGGTTATAATTCAGGATAACACTGAAGGCTATCATGGGCATTGTTGGATCAGAAAATTTAAATTCTGGCTATAAAAACTCATTTCTCGAGTAGTTTTAAGAAGTGCTAAATGATCCTCAAGGATCCCAGTAGTTGGCCTAAACGTTTAATACTACTGCTACAGTAGTATTACTACGCTAGCACAGATACCCCACCCACATTTATGTATCGTTCCGCCATTCATAAAGTCTTTGTAATGTTTTTTCACTGTGCAATAAGCCATGGTCTCCTCAGAAATTAAGTTTAACATTAGATGATAGGTTATTTCATTAAGCTAACAAATTATGGCAACTGGGTATGTTATTGCCGATGTTGAAGCTAAAGATAAAGTATGGTATCATTCCTTCATTGCATTATCATCTTTACCACTATTCGTTTTGCTACATGTAGTAATTATTTTAAAGGATAAATGAATTATGTTCACTTTACTTCTATAAATTCCCATTAGATGTACAAATAAAACTCCTAAAAATATTCCTGATTTATTTACAAAATGCAGTCATGCCCTAAACATAGCCAACACGGTCGTACGGACTAAGAAGAAGAAAAAATATATATATCGGATGATCCGTTGGTCTGATGGAGAGTTTAGCACAAAAATCTTATTTTAACAAAAATAGTTATATAAAGACTGTTTACATACAATCTCTCTCTCTCTCTCTCTCTCTCTCTCTCTCTCTCTCTCTCTCTCTCTCTCTCTCTCTCTTGGTGGCATAGTGAATAGTTAATGGAAATGTTCAAAAGCCTGAATGACATTACAAGTATTATAATCATGTTACGCTAAATACAAATCAGACCATAAACATTGGATTTAAACTAGAAACTGAATAATTACCTATTCAGGCGATAATAAATATGGCCACGGGCTTTCTCTTGACTGTATAAAGTTGCAAGTCGTAAGACAAATGCAGTTTTGCAACAACGGGGGCAATTCCAAATCCTGTTAGCCATTCTTGACTGTTTTGGGTTTCAGAGCTGATGGAACAAGGTGAATGGGTGTCTGGTGGATGGGCGGGCCAAAATTTTGTCAAAAGGTGTTTACATTGCTTACGTAATGAATGTTTTCGACTCTTGGCTCGTTATCACTGGCTATGGCGTCGACTAGATCATTTTTACTCTATAAAAATTAAAACTATCGGGTTTAGGTTATTGATAATGCTGACAAAATTTGTGTGTGGTTGTAAAATATACATATGTCAACTTTCAGCTACATCCGATGCTTTGATATGGAGCAAAGTCCAAAAAACCGTGTTACAGAGGCCCTGAATCTCATAGTAAGTTTGATACAACTAAGCTACTAGAGGATGAGCACAAAAATCTTTGTAACTGAATGTAGGAATCGATTTACAGACTTAAGAGACTTTAAGAGACGAAGTTTTGGGACATGCAGTTACAAGGAGAAAACCATGGATATCAAATGATACTTGGGATACTATAAAAAAAAGACAAAGACAGAAATTGATTTCTTAAAGTTTTCGAGGAAGTAATGAAAATTACAAGGCAGAGCATGCCAAGTATTTCAGTATTGATAGTGAGGTCAAAAGAAATATCAGGAATGATTGGAGATAATATTTATTATTATTATTATTATTATTACTTGCTAAGCTACAACCCTAGTTGGAAAAGCAGGATGCTATAGGCCCAGAGGCCCCAACAGGGAAAGTAGCTCAGTGAGGAAAGGAAACAAGGAAAATAAAATATTTTAGGAAGAGTAACAACATTGAAATAAATATTTCCTGTATAAACTATAAAAACTTTAACAAAACAAAAGGAAAAGAAATAAGATGGAAGAGTGTGCTTGAGTGTACCCTCAAGCAAGAGAACTCTAAACCAAGGCAGTGGAAGACCATGGTACAGAGGTTATGGCACTACCCAAGACTAGAGAACAATGGTTTGATTTTGGAGTGTCCTTCTCCTAGAAGAGCTGCTTACCATAGCTAAAGAGTCTCTTCTACCCTAACCAAGAGAAAAGTGGCCACTGAACAATTACAGTGCAGTAACCCCTTGAGTGAAGAAGAATTATTTGGTAATCTGTGTTGTCAGGTGTATGAGGACAGAGGAGAATATGTAAAGAATAGGCCAGACTATTCAGTGTGTATGTAGGCAAAAGGGAAAATGAACCGTACCCAGAGAGAAGGATCCAATGTAGTACTGTCTGGCCAGTCAAAAGACCCCATAACTCTCTAGCGGAGAGCAGGTGAGGCTGACAAAGCTATGAATTCAGGGGGTGGCTATGTTGTATAAATTGCTCTTGGAATTATCAATGAAATCTCTACGGGAAAAAGGATGCATATACCCATCAAAACGAAAAATGGATCTGTTATAACAAAAGAACATGAAGAGAGGTAACGTTGGATTGAACACTTTAGTAAGGTCATGAATAGGAAATACGAGGGGAATAATTTGGTTGATATACCTGAAACTGATGAAGACCTTGATGTGCCCATGAATGAATTAGGTGTGTTAGAAATCGAAGCTATTCTTAAAAAAAAAAAAAACTCAAAAGATGGAAAGCCCCTGGATACGATGGAATAACTGCTGAGATGATATTGCCTGAAAATGAAGTGACTCCCAGATTACCTTCAAGATTATTTTGTATGGGAGCTAGGAGTGCTGGTGAAAATGACAAAAAAAGATCTGACTGATTGCAATCATTACAGAGGCATCACACTTACGTCAGCTGTCATGAAAATATATAGAATACTCATTCTAAAGAGACGAGAGAAAGAGTGATGAAAAGTTGAGATGAACAAGCAGGATTTAGAAAAGGTAGAAGTTGTACTGACCAGATTTTCAATTAAGACATGTGGTACAGCAAAATGTATATAGAATTCCACTTTTGATGGTATATGTGGAGTATGAAAAAGCTATTGATTATGTTCTCTAGCAAGTTTTGTGGAGAGTCCTGTGACATTATGGAGTTCCTCTCAAATATGTAAATTTAATTGTCTGTTCATAAGCATAGAAAATGCAAAGTTAATGTTAGTGACATCTTATCAAACGAATTTCCAGTGAAAAGTGGAGTACTCTAAGGGAATGTGTTGTTACCTATGCTGTTTATCCTCCCCATAGATTTTGTAATGCAAAATAGATTGGTTGGGGATGGTGGAGAAGGATTGGACTGGATTGGTAACAGAAAATTAGGAGACCTAGAGTATACTGATGACTCTGTCCTAATTGGCAGAACACCTTCAGGGCTTGGAAAGCTTGCTTACCAGAATGCATGAAAAATCACATGAGGTTAGGCTCGAGATAAATGGAAGAAAGACAGATGATGAGAACGGAATATGCAATGGAAGATGAAATATCTTTGTAAGGATAAAGGATTAATGAGGTAGAATTATTTAAATATTTAGGAACTATGATATATAATATAGGAGCTTTAGAATTTGAGTTTAATGAAAGATTGAAAAAAGCAAATCAGAGGATGGATAGGTTAAGTCAAATTTGGAAATCAAGTCGCCTAAAATTACATATAATAATCAGGCTATATATCAGATTAATGAGATCGGTGTTACTGTATGGTCGTGAATATTGGTATATTAATGAAACTCATTTTGTAGATTTGAGAACAAAGCCCTCAGAAGAATATTGGGTGTTAAATGACAGGACAGGATTAGAAATGAAACTAAGAGAGATTACTCGAGCGCCACATGTGGATGAGATCATGGTGAGGGGTAGATGGAGATGGTTTGGGGATGCTCTTTGTTATCCCTAAGAGACATTAGTTCACCAAACTTTAAACTGGCCTCCACAAGGCACTAGAAGAGTTGGAAGACTCAGGACTATAAAGCATGAAGTAGGATATTGTGATTGGAGAAGTATTGAATTAAAAGCTGAAGATAGAGACGACTAGCGAAATCTAATTGAGGCCCTTTGCGTTAATAGGCGTGGGAGGAGATGATGATGATAATATGTGGGCAGTCGCTTCAAGCATCTAGCTCAAGGCGAGCCACTTATCCTCCTTCTTCCTCTAAAAACCCTTTTGTTGCTCTACCAATGAAAAATAATGGACGATCCGTAATAGCTTCCAAAATAATTTGAATTTCTTTTTTATTTCTTTTCTTTTAGGTATAAATAAATCCTTATCATTCACTATCGGGGCTAACCTAGCAGTTTAATTATCACTATTTATTACCCTGGTCAATTTGATTTTTTTGTATTTACGTTAGTGTTTGCAGACATTTTTTCTTGAAGAATCGAGAGATATCTGGTTGCTTTGTATTTCCATGATTTGTCATGTTTCTATCTCTCTTTCTTTGTGTTTTTCCTTTTTATTTTTCTTCATTTCATCTTTTTTTTTTTAATCTTCGATTGTATCCCTTTCTTTTGTAGGCAAAAGTATCTCTTTGATGGCTCGTTCATAGTATGAGGTAACAATGATAAGAATAAAATAGATAGGTACAACTTGGGACAAATATTGTTTATGGGATGAGCTTTGCCCCTCCTTGATGTATCTATCATGCTGTTCACTCTAATGTTGCTCCATTTGACACCATATCAAAAAGGCAACATGACAGTTATGAACATGGAAATTAGCAGGAACGGTGAAAATATATTCTATTTCAATTCCTGAAATTTTCATTTGGTTATGTGAATTATTATAGGAACAATGTATATAGTAGAGTTCATTTTAGATATTTCTAGCATCTGGGTTGACACCCCTCTCGAGGATGTTACCATGTTTTGGTCGATCTTTTTGAAGGTTTCACCCCTGAGTGTCAACAGCTTTAAGAGTGTCCCCAGTATTAAATAACTTTTTGAAAATCATATCATAACCATCGAGCTAGAAAGAAACTTTTTTTTTAATGTAACTCTCAGGGTGTCACCTTGGGCAGACACCCCTTTTACTGCATCCCTTATGTCTTATTCTGAATTTGTATGATTACATATATGCATATTTATACATAAAAGTATATTTGTGTGCTCGAATACAAAGTTTGATTTACATACTCATATAGTAAGGCAAAATTGGACAGTTTTCAAAACCATGGTCAGGCAAAATTGGACAGTTTTCAAAACCATGGTCAGGCAAAATTGGACAGGCAAACTTCTCCTTTTTTTCTTGGCGAGGCAAAATTGGATAATCTTAGATTACCGTTACAAAAATTTACACAAGTCTATAATTTTTTTCTAGCATATTTATATTGATAGGGACCACAAATTGTCATAGTTTGCCCAACTGAGCGTTGGCGCTTAACGGAGATACAGACGTGTCCAAAATTGCCTCACCGAACAAAATTGCCTCGCCTCTGAGATATTTTTTTTATTACTGTAATACGAGAATTTCTAATTCTTAGATGATTATGAAAAACGCCATTTTTTTAGATGAGACCTCCCTCTCTAGAAAACATGTTTGGTATTTGGTCATAAATTATTAATATAGATTTTGTACAAAGGTTACTAAAAAGGTGTCCAAAATTGCCTCACCCTGACTAATCTTAAGATAAGATAACACTACTAAACACATGGGATATAAAAGGTAGGTGACATTCTGGAGTGAAATAATATATTTCTTACGAATAAGACAAAGTATTTATAACAAATGTAAACCTTAAATGACAAACAAGAAGGCGCAGCCATTTGAGCAGAGAGAGAGAGAGAGAGAGAGAGAGAGAGAGAGAGAGAGAGAGAGAGAGAGAGAGAGAGAGAGCAAACAGACGGTCATAGCTGTAGGAAAAATCGTGCTAGCCTCCTGTACACTGGTAACGTGTAAGCCTAGAATTCGCATGGCAGCAGATCGATCCCAGACCAAGACCGTGAGTTTTAGCGGTTTACGGGGGAGGCCATTGCTGCGGTTGCCCACAACAGTGGGGAGATTGGGCTTGTCCCACTGACGTTCTGGTGAGCACCTATTCTGATGAAACTGGAACTCAAACCAGACACATATCTTTTTACCTTCAAGGTAGCTTGGGCTCCTCTTCTTTTCACCAGCGTGCTCTTCAAATCTATTTTGATAATGTTGAAATTATTCTTATATATATATATATATATATATATATATATATATATATATATATATATATATATATATATATAGATATATATAGATATATATATATATATATATATATATATATATATATATATATATATATATAGATATATACATATATATTTATATAAATATATATAATATATTGATGTATGTTTATATATATACATAAATATATATCAGATATATATATATATATATATATATATATATATATATATATATATATATATATATATATATATATATATAATATATATATATATATATATATATATATATATATATATATATATATATATATATATATATATATATATATATATATATGTATGTACATATTGATTTATATAAATATAAATAATATATTATGTACGTTTATATATATACATAAATATATATTATAGATATAAATAAATATATATATATATATATATATATATATATATATATATATATATATATATATATATATATTGATTAATATAAATATATATAATATATTCATGTATGTTTATATATATACATAAATATATATTATATATATGTATATATATATATATATATATATATATATATATATATATATATATATATATATATATATATATATATATATATATATACACTCTCTCCCAACTCAATCCAGAACTCATCCCTAAGACAAGAAAGGATAAGTCGAAAGAGCATCTCAATGAATTTTGAGAGAATGAAGACAAATATTCGACCTTTCCAACACCATTATCAACTTCGGAGTGTATTTTAGAAAAAAAAATACAACTAATAAGAAAAAATATGAGAAAAGTTCTAAATTAAATATCTTGAGGAAAAAAAATATATTTTCCTAAAAAAAATATTTACTTAACCCAGATATATTTACAAGTTTCCTAATCAGTGGGTCACAAAGACAGAGAACTAGATTGAAATAGAATAGAATATCTATTATCCTATTTGCGTCACCGTTCTACTCGTTTATCTCTCATTTTTTCTTCTCATTAATTTCATACTTAGAGAATGATTAACATATATCACCAATTCAATCCTTCTTAAATACAATAACAAGAATCGTCTCTTCAACATACTTCCTTGACTTTATTGAAATTAAATGCATTTTTAGAAAGTAAATAAGCACTTACTACTGCTTAGTTTATTTAAGACTTTATGCTTGACCTGTTTCATAGTTACTAAAGAAAAGTATGTAGACTTTCTCCCTATTCATTCAAGAATTTATTTTCTTCCTGTTTACTCAATCGAAGAAACACTTACTTTTCCTTTCATTCCCGAAAGAAAGCAGGATCTGCTTGATATTCAATCAAGAAAGTAGCAAAATTGACTTCTCATTTATTAAAAAAAAAAAAAAGAGATTTATTTCTAATACTCAGGAAAAGAGTTAATTTGTCCTAGTTTGTTCAGGAAAAAGCAGCATAATTTCTTCCGGTTTATTCTGGAAAAGCAGCAAAATCTTCTTGTACGTTTACTATACGATAAAACAGAATTTGTTTCTTCACTCCAGAAGAAAGCGGGATTTATTTATTAATCACTCATAAAAGCAGAATTTACTCACTCGAGAAAATAAGAATAATTTAATTTAGATCAATTCTAATAAAGAAATTAAATTTACCCAAGTTTTTGCCGTTAAACAACAGTATTTTAGCAAAGGGCAGCCTCTGTACCATGGTCTACAAATGCCTTGGGATAAGAGTTCTCTTGCTTGAGGGTACACTCGAGCACACTATTCTGTCTTATTTCTCTTCCTCTTTGTTTTGTTCATGCTTTTATAATTTATATAGGAGATATTTATTTCAATGTTGTTACCCTTCATAAAATATTTTATTTTCTTTTCTTTCCTTTCCTCACTGGGCTATTTTCCCTCTTGGAACCCTTGAGCTTATAGCATCCTGCTCTTCCTGCTCTTAGCAAATAATAATAATAATAACAATAATAATAATAATAATAATAATAATAATAATAATAATAATAATAATAATTCATGCGTGGGTTCCAAATCTTACGAACTTGTGTCACCTCCAGGGGATCCTCAAAAAAAAAAAAAAAAAAAAAAAAACTGGAATTCTCCCATTGTACTCATTGTACACGTCGGTAATGGAATGACCCAACTAGATTCGAGCGATTGAGACTCTTCTCCATTAGCAATTGACCATGGACTCCTGAGAGAGGGCGGGGAACAGTGCATCTCTTTAATGTCCTGGGCACAGAGTGACTGATTGGTCATTGTGTCTCTGTAGATTACGACGCCACCGGACGAGGGGAGAAAGAACCCTCTTATATTTATTGCTGAAGTGAAAATGACCAAATCAGAAACCGAGGAGTTGCGGAAGAACAGAAAGAGGGAATCACTCGAAATAAATGTAAGAGGGGAAAAGAAATCGTAAATGTATGGAGCTTGGAAATAGGAAACCAGAATGCATTAAACCACAAAGGACTGACACACTATCTCTCTCTCTCTCTCTCTCTCTCTCTCTCTCTCTCTCTCATCCATATCTTTCCAGCAACGGTTTGGTACAAAGATTTTAATTCTTTATTTTGTTTGACTATTGGTATCTGCAAACCTAATTCAATAACGCTTACGGTGTCCCTGTAACTTGAAATCGAGGAGATTAGAGCTTCGAATCTTAATTGGAAAAAAAAAATCACACTTTTATATATATAAATTTTACGAAAATATCAGTGCAGAATCTCATAAACAATTGAAAAGTAATATTTGGTAAGCGGATACTTCAGTACCCTTTGAGGGTTGTGGTGAACGCCAGACTGGGGTTCGAGTCCCGCTCAGACTCGTTAGTTCCTTTGGTCGCTGCAGCCTCACCATCCTTGTGAGCTAAGAATGGGGGGTTTGAGGGAGCTTATAGGTCTACCTACTGAGTGATCATCAGCCATTGCCTGGCCCTCCTTTTTCCTAGCTTGGGTGGAGAGGGGGCTTGGGCGGTGATCCCATGTATATATGGTCAGTCTCTAGAGCATTGACCTGCTCGATAGAGAAATCTCACTGTTCCTTTCCTCTGCCATTCATGAGCAGTCTTTAAACCTTAAAACCTCCTCCCTTTCACTCCTCATCTCGTTAAAGACCCCCTTTTCCCTATTTCCTTCCTCCCCTTTCCTTTCTCCTACTTCCTCGGCTTCCCTTTGGCTGCTGCTCTTTCACTCCTCCCTATAGAGGGGGTGGGGGGGATTGGAAGTAGGTATATCAGCCTTTGAACGCGTGAATGAACATAACTGTCTCCTTCTCCTCCCCCCTTATTGATTATATCTTCCTCGGTGGCATTAATTTCTGGCCATTACCCTAATTTCCCTTAATCTGATACTACGGCCGCCTTTGTTACTTATTTCTTAATGCAAACGTTCGGGGAGGATCAGGACCGCCAGATAGCATTGTGCAGCAGCGGACTGATGTGGTCTTATAGAATAGACTACTGGATAACGCTGTTCAATGGTGAAAGGACGACATGGGAAAAAAAAATAGATTAATAAATCTATTTCTGGGTGAGATAGCCATGTGGTTCTCATGGAAGTTCCTCCAAGATAGCTTTATAGCTTTCTACTTGGGATATTTCTGCAAGTGATATATCAGAGAATTTTACCTTAAGAGGTATCACGGAGCTCTAACCACCGGATCGAATATCCCGAGAGATATCGTGTATTAACCAGGGACGTGTTGATAACAAGCCATGGCTATCCTTCCCCGAATAGAGTTAACCTTGTCCCGAAGGATATTTGAAAGTCTGGGTTTTACGAAGTGCTTTTACAAGCAAGAGCCAGTGCTGGTATAAGGGCAATTTTTGGTTTCATTGTGAAATTGGAGAAGTTTACTTAATTACTAAATGTTGATAAAACAGTTAAAAAAAATCTCCATAAACTTTGCTCTTTACTCTGTTTCTTTGTTCTTCGAGCCACACTTGACCCATGACCGCTCATCTAAGGTTCCTCCAGTCCTTTGTAACTCACATGCGTACTACGCGTGTTTCATACACGCTCATACACTTTAATGAAATTGATATTTTATCTCTTGCTCTCCCTCGCACGGATAATAGAAAACCCTGTTTAAGCTTGCCATTGTGTTTCACATTGTTGGAATTTTTGTGTCAATGTTACCCTCAACCGTTTGTATATACGCTCGCTATCTGTTAGTACCCAACAGCTACCTCGTGACACCCTATCTGTGCACGTTCCTGAAAGTCATCCGGTTCCACTCCCAATTCGCGGAAATCCTCCTTTCTGGGTCTAAAAGGCCGTCTTCTTCCCTTCATGTCAGCAAGTAATGTTCTCTTTGGGTTTCGTTCCTTGGTTCCTAGGTCATTCTTGCCACATGACCTGCCCATTGAAGCTATCTTGATTTTATAACTTGAGCTAGTGTGCAGCTGAACTGATTTGTCTTTGATCTTCCAATTGTACCCCATTCTCCATTCTAGAACAGCTTGTTCAAATATAAGAACAGTGATTTATCTTAGCATCTTATTTTCAACAACTACGAATCTCTTTTCCAAAGTCTTGCTTAGTGGCCCCATACGTCACAGCCATACAATAATATTGCAAGTATGACTATTGTATACTTTTAGTTTTGTCCTTGCCGAGACTGATCTACTGGTTGCTCCTATTCTGGTATCAGCAACTTCTTGCATTCTCCAACACTTTGAGACTTTCATTAATCAAGATCTGTTTTCGGCATAGGTTAAATAAAGTCTTAAAGGTTGGATCCCATCTGTAACCGACAGACCCTGATGCTTACTGTACACTGATCCAGATCAATACACGGATTACTCATGAAATCTAAGGAGATGGTCTCTGGTTGAAGGACAGTCTATTTTGAAACGTTCACTTTTCCCTATCCTTACTTGAATCAAAACTGAAATCAATAAAATTGGCCTGTGACCTCGGCCCAATACACCCTGAAGCTTTCATTGATCCAGTTAAGTACACGCATCCCCGATAAAATTTAATAAATTGGTCACTGACTCATGTGTAACTTACCCTGAAGCTTTCACTGATAATTAGTCATTAATATTTGTTATCTATTACCAGCCAGTTCCTCGCGTGCAATACTGTACAAACAAAACCATTCAAATGAAAACTGTCTGGGTGGTTTAAATCTGCATAATTATCCAAAGTAAATGATGACCTAATTTAATCATTTTCATAAAGTGAAAGTCCTTATTTACACATTCCCAAATCTTAAGAGTCTGGTAAGGCTATTAAAGCGCCTAGAAGGATTATTTCTAGGTAGGAAATCAAACGCATATATAATTATTCTTGTAAATAAAAATGATAATTTAGAAATAATAAACATAGGTGACTTGATTTAAGATCTCAACATTCTTAAAAGTTTTTCTTACGATAAAGGTACTGTCAGTGGAATAACTTGAAAGGAAAAGACGTCATAAAAACTAAAAGTCTTTTTACATCTATTGATTTTCACCTGTTTCAATTAAGTAGTTCAGTTATTAGGCCTGAACCCACAATTTTTGTGAATGAATTTAGTCTCATAAGAGATTATAATAACTATAGTGTTATATTCAATACTGAACTTCAAATGAAACACGAAAATCGTCATATAGAAAAGTACCAGGAGGGGAGAAAATAAATTCTAATACATCATTAAAACAAAACAATACCCCCCCTCTCTCTCTCTCTCTCTCTCTCTCTCTCTCTCTCTCTCTCTCTCTCTCTCTCTCTCTCTCTCTCTCTTATTCCCAATTGCTATGGAAACATACTGGGAGACGTAATGACATAAGAAAAATAAGTTGCGAAAACAAATGCGCACAAGCCTTATCTCTCTCTCTCTCTCTCTCTCTCTCTCTCTCTCTCTCTCTCTCTCTCTCTCTCTCTCTCTCTCTCTCTCTCTCTCTCTTCCCTAGGGTTCCGTCTGTTCTTCAAGGTTCTGGCAGAACACTTTACGACGTCATTATTCACACCAGATGGTATTCATCTCTCTTTAATCGTCTCACCCAACTGCTAGTGACTTAACTCCAGCCTCTCATAACTTAGGCAGAAGCCTCATCAAATCATGCATTAAAACACCATTATAAACTATCTGGCCATTTCAGTAATATCCCTCTAATATGGGACCGCCACCCCCGCTCCCCTTCCCCCGTCTGACCCCTCCCTCTCCATCTAAATATTCACTCTGCCGCAGATACTAAAGTCCCAAACTGCTAATTAATTTTAACGAGCAAACGGGAATCTGATTTTCAGATTTGCTCGTACACGAGTTTCGCCGCATAAATCTGCTGTGAGAGGAGGCGTGCTGAGGCTCCCTCTTCTTTTTCGGGGATTACTAGGGCCAAGATGCAAGGGACATTGTCGCATGGGAGACGAGATTTACATGGAAAATAGCAGGCGATAAGTGAGGGTAATTTAGCAAAAAAAAAAAAAAAAAAAAAAAAAAAAAAAAAAAAAAAAAAAAAAAGAAGCAGCCTTTGATGAATAGGTATTAAGGTAAATAGAAATAATATAGCTTTTTATTTTTGTACCCTAATACTTATTCATCAAAAACTAAAAAAAGAAGTTTATGATGGATAAGTATTATGTTGCAAAAATTAAAAAGTAATATGAATTTTTAAAGATTATAATTAATTTTCGAACACTTTCCTGCACAACTTAATTCAGGAGACAAAAAATGAAGCCTTTGATGAAAAAATACTAAGGCACAAAAATTAAAAAGCAATATGAATTATTGGATTTAAAATCAATTTTCGAACACTTTCCTGTATAACTTAATTCAGATAAGTGTGAGACAAATATAAGCTATACTGGGAAAAAAAACTTTAGATGGCCAAGGAGAAGCTGAAACAATTAGAAAGATATTCTTGACATATTTCATTCATTTTCTCGACCCATTTTTCAACGAATTCGTCCAATTCCTTTTCAGTCTCTAAAATAAAACAACCACAAACCAACAAAAAATTCACTTCGAATGAAAGAATCAATGTTTCGTGACTTAAAATAAAAACAAACACGAACCAACAAAAAATTCACTTCGAATGAAAGAATCAATAATTCGTGACTTAAAATAAAAACAACCACAAACCAACAAAAAATTCACTTCGAATGAAAGAATCAATGTTTCGTGACTTAAAATAAAAACAACCACAAACCAACAAAAAATTCACTTCGAATGAAAGAATCAATGTTTCGTGACTTAAAATAAAAACAACCACAAACCAACAAAAAATTCACTTAGAATGAAAGAATCAAAGTTTCGTGACTTAAAATAAAACAACCACAAAGCAACAAAAAATTCACTTCGAATGAAAGAATCAAAGTTTCGTGACTTAAAATCAATTAAAACATTATAAAATTGTTGGAACGGAAATACATCAAGATCAGATAAAATGTCATTGGACAAATTTTTACCCTCATCTTGCCTAGGCGTCCGGTATATGACCTAACAAATTAATACCAAAGTATTACACATACACACAATAAAACCGTATACATTCATACACGTAAGCTATTTATCTATCTATCTATCTATCTATCTATATATATATACATATATATATACATATATATATCTATATATATATATATATATATATATATATATATATATATATATTTACATATATAATTATTTATATATCGTATGTATACATATACATATACAAATACACACAAACATATATATATATATATATATATATATATATATATATATATGCGTAAAAATCACAGGATAACGTGATGCTCAGATGCAGAAGAACCACAGGGAAAATGAAAATACGAAATATACGATTAAGTCCTGACTAGTTTCGTGATACTTCTTCAGAGGACTGAAGAAGTGTCACGAAACTAGTCAGGATTTGATCGTATATTTCGTATTTTCATTTTCCCTGTGGTTCTTCTGCATATATATATATATATATATATATATATATATATATATATATATATATATATATATATATATATATGTATGTATATATATATGTATATATATATATATATGTGTATATATATATATATATATATATATATATATATATATATATATATATATATATATATATATATATATAATCATTATCATCATCTCCTCTTAACTCCTATCGACTCAAAACGGCCTCGGCTAGATATCGCCGGTCATTTCTATATTAAGCTTTTAAATCAACACTTTTTCATTCATCCTCCCACTTCTTGCTTCATAATCCTCAGCCATGTAGGCCTGGGTTTTCCAACTCTTTTAGTTCCTTGTGGAACCCAGGTAAACGTTTAGTGAACTAATCTCTCTCTCACATTGGGTTAATTGTAACGCAAATTATTTTAACACTTGACAAACATTATGTATACAAACATTAGTATTTACAATATATACAGTATATATATATATATATATATATATATATATATATATATATATATATATATATATATATATATATATATATGTGTGTGTGTGTGTGTGTGTGTATGTGTGTGTGGGTGTGTGTAAATGTATCTTATATGCATACATAAACATGTACAGTATGTGTACGTGCACTAGTGTGTTAATGAAACTGTGACAAATAAATCATATAGTTTTTCACACTGAAAGATGCGAAGCTTCACAGAACACATATATTTAATAAATTCAAAACCCAAACTAAGAACAAACTAGTTTCATTTTATGGTCAGGATTCAACAATAACAAAAATGATTATCATCTTGATTTTATAAAAGTCTGGAGATCATGATATCCCTGAAGCATTTAATTGTTCACAAAACCCTTCCTTTACCCTTTACCCAACTTAAAAATACTGTCTATCTGAAAAGACTGGTATAAATAACTTATATTTCCTTTTTGACAGAAAACTTGACGTGTGTCTTACTTATAAAGGCATGTCGAGCTCTGGAATTAAAAGAAAAAGAAGGAGAAGGGGTGGATAAGAGTAAAAATAAAACTATTAACTCACAATTGCATGTTTATCCTACCTATAAATGTAAAAAAAAAAAAATCAGAAAAGAGGAACAGGACAGGGATGAATATTTAAAAAACACACAAGAAAACGTAATAAAAAATAACAAACTAAGAATAAATATCCACATTCCCTCCACAGAGAAAAACACATATTCATGCGTTCGAATCCCTGCAGTCAAAATTCGACCCAGGGAGTGCCCGCCGCCCTAGGGACTTCTGGCAGGGGCGGAAAGGGGTGGCCCACGTCAAGCCTGCCAGGCGGCGTCACGCAACCGCCGTCAGCTGAGTCAGCAGCTTCCCGGGTGACACTACAATTGACCGACGGGACATGCAAATGTCAGCACGATGAAAAATAAGCTGTCATATCTAGAATATATTCTCCGCGGGCTTTGATGAATAGGAAGGGATTAGTTCTCATGGAACTGTAGGTCCATTCAATTTGTTGTTTACTCATAAAGAGATAATTAGAAAATTAGAATGGCAATTACCTCGGGGACACGAATTTAATTTATCAGTTAATTTGATTTTTTTAATGAGCATAAAAATAGCTGGTCGCGTTGGATTCGAGTCGGAGGCCGACTTGGATCCGCAGTCGTGAAGTTTACTACTGCACAGATGAAGCAGATTATGTCGTTCATTAAATAAACAAGTTGTACTTGGATGATGAACACGTTATTATTATCATTATTATTATTATCCTTATTATCTATATTATTATTACTATCATTATCATTGTTATTGTGAGCTAAGCTACAACACTAGTTGGAAAAGCAAGATGCTATAAGCTCTATAAGTGCTCCAACCAGGAAAATAACCCAGTGAGGAAAGGAAACAGGGAAATAGAATAAATGAGAACTAATGAAAAATGAAAATAAAACATTTTAAGAACAGTAACAATATTAAATTGGATTTTCTTGTATAAACTATAAAAGGTTAAACAAAACAAGAGGAAGAGAAATAAGACAGAATAGTGTGCCCGAATGTACCCTCAAGAACGGGAACTCTAACCCAAGACAGTGGAAGATGAATGTTCATGGTAATAAGTATAACGAAATAAAAATAAAATAAAAAAATTATGATTTTCCATTAAATTTTGTTATTCGAAACATCGCATAATTAAAATGTCTGAATAATCCCTTAGACAAAGAAAAAAAAAAAAAAGTGAAGTTAAAAAAAAGTAAAATCTTATTTTAATATGTGTCCCTTATATCATCTATGACCTTCATAAACACGAAATGAAACCTTTACAAACTTTGGGTTAAACCAAACGCAAAGTTAATGTCATTCTTATTGTAATATCTATAATATCTATGCCCCATGCATCATCTATAACCCTCATAAACACGAAATGAAACCTTCACAAACCCTGGGTTAAACCAAATACAAAGTTAATGTAGAAAGACAAAATCTTATCTTAATATCTATGTCCCTTGTATCATCTACAACCTTCATAAACACGAAATGAAACCTCCACAAACCTTGGTTTAAACCAGAAAGTTAATGTATAAAGACCAATAATCTGTTTCAGCCGCTACCAGCATGGCTACTGCAATCCTCTCAACCTACATCCATTTTCGTAGGTAGCGATGTCGTCATTTAAACTCTGAGATACGGCGACATTTATGCGCCAGACTCCTTTCACCGTTGCTCCGTTACCACTAAGAAATCGTTTAAGCAAATTAAAAGTAATCAACGACGTGGATGCAAATAGTGCAAGCGATACGGAGAGCTTCCTCTTTTGTTTTCGTATCCGAATTAATTTTGGAGGATACATTTGGTAGGGTTGCGGAAAATGTGTGCCGGGGCAAAATATGTAATGCATATCCGACCAATTTACCGGTATGGGATATATAAAAACCTCGTCAGAAGATTAAGCAACGCAAAGACTGTTCAATACCTGGCTAGTACAGTGGTAACGTGTTTGCCTAGCATTCGCATGGCAGCAGATCGATCCCCGCCCGGGACCGCGAGTTTAAGCTGTTTACTGGGGAGGCCACTGCTGTGGTAGGGCGCCACAGTAGGGGGTTGGGGTTGGTCTTACCCGACTGACGTTCTGGTGAGCATCTATTCTAATGGAACTGGAAAAGAAACCAGACACCTTTAACCTTAGGTTACCCCCATGGAAGGCCAATGGCTTCAGCACACAAACTCCCTAACCATCTTAGTTTCAAGGAGGGAGCGGGTGGGAGTAGCAACCTCATCCTTGAAAGGATTATTAAACCAGGAAAAGTAAAACTCAGCACAAATCCCTTTAAAACGAAAAAGCTGAAAGTTGCAGTGCATCTGGATTCACGGCTTTTACCGATTTTAAAAGATCTAAGAGAAAATCAATACTCTCGTATCGTCGTTCTCTATACCACTATTTTAGTGACCACCATCTTGAAATGAACCCATAACTATTCGCCTTGGATATTGTGACCCGGATATGAGACGCCCCCGGAATTCCAGCATCTTTTTCGAAAGTTTTCTCAAGGAGGATACAGGGCAGGCTTCCTCCATTCTTGCACCTCAGATCTATAGCCAAACCTAATTCGTATAATCTGCTTGGATTCGGTTTTCCAACAGAATGGGGAATCGTACTCCAGTCTCTCTCTCTCTCTCTCTCTCTCTCTCTCTCTCTCTCTCTCTCTCTCTCTCTCTCTCTCTCTCTCTCTCTTTGATATTCCCAATTTTATAGTTTATATGTGAAGGGTCTAATTTAATATTGTGAATGTCCTTAGAATATTTTATTTTGATTGTTTATTCTTCTCTTGCAGTTTATTTATTTCCTTATTTCGTTTTCTCAGTGGGCTATTTTTCAATGTTAGAGCCCTTGGGCTTATAGAATCCTCCTTTTTCCAACTAGGGTTATAGGCTAGCTTGTAACAACAACAACAACAACAACAACAACAACAACAACAACAACAACAATAATAATAATAATAATAATAAAAATAATAAAATTCCTACCACCCGAAATGCCTGTTTACAAACTTAGCTAACAAATATGCTACGTAATAACTGTATACCAGCTTCGATTATCAAAATTTGTTTGAAGCATTTAGATTTAGGTAAATGCCAGTTATGACCCTGATTTTTTTTTCATTGTTTATGGCATTGGTCAATTATATTTCATGAAGATTCATTTAGACGTATATAAAATATAAGATATAAATTTTTCGTAATATCTTCATAATATTTTTTCTAAAGGCTTGTATGTATCCATACATACATACATACATACATACATGTATACAATAGCACATATCACGAAGATGGTTAAATGAGATCATTATTACATCGATGGTTTACGCTAATGGATTTGTATGTTCTTAAACATACACACATACATACATAAAATACCTCTACGACATTTACCTTTACAGTTTATCCATAACGTCAAAAACGGCTGTTTAATAAGAAAGGTTGAGAAAGCAACCCGGAAATAATTAACATCAGCTATTAGAAACCTGTCCCAGGATGGACAACGGAATGCGTATAGTTGGAATATATTTCCTACAGAATCTCCGTGTTACACAAAAGGAAATATTTCTAAACATAGCGATTTATGCTTTAAAATGGTGGCCTATTGGTAACGTCTGTGCCTGGCGTTCTGCTGGGATATCGAGTCCCGCTCAAACTCTATAGTTTCTTGCAGCGTCTGCAACCTCACCAGCCTTGTGAGCTGAGAATGGGGGGCCATGAGGGAGCCTAAAGTTCTACCTTCTGGGTTATCAGCGAGCATTGCCTGCCCCTCCCTGGTCCTAGCTTGAGTGGAGATGGGGCTTGGGTGCTAATCATATGTCTATAAGGTTAGTCTCTAGGCCATTGTCACTCTCCCTTGCCTTTGCCATTCATGTGCGGTCCTTAGAGCCTTTAACCTTGGAGTCCATATCCTATAAACCTATCAGGCAAAACATCAGAAAATACTGCTAAACATTACTATAGTCAATTCTTTTTAATGAGGGGTATTTGCACTGACTCGCAGCGGTGCCCTTACAGCTTGGAAAAGTTTCCTGCTATTTGATTTGTTAGTATTATCTTGTCCAACCAATCAGCAAGCATGAAACTTTTCCGAGCTAAAAGGGCACCTCTGCAGGTCGGTACAAATCTGCCTCAGTAAAAAGAATTGACTATAGCTATCAAGTTTTTACGTAATTCCGACTCCCACATTCATACACAATATACACTCAACACGATCAGCGTAAAACCAAGACATTCCCTCTTCAGACATATCTGATTTTCGCCCAAATTGTGACTGCGCACTTCGGTCACGGATACGTGTAACCTCCAATGCGGTTCAGCAAAATAAAATGAAAAGCGAATCATGAATTCCGCAGTGCCAAATCAACCCGTATTAATTAATGTTCCCACGTGAATCCCCTAAATAATCCCCGGAGTATTATTGCAGACGAGATCACGGTTGAATTCAGGAGCCAAATAATTTAACATTGTTCGAGAGACTCCATCAACTGCTAGTGAAGGGGAACGAGACGAAGGGGGATCAGAGGGGAGGAGAGATGTAGGGGAGCCAGGAGGAAGAGATGTAGGGGGATCAAGGGGAAGGGAGAGACGTAAGGGGATCAGAGGGAGAAGAGGGACGAAAATCCATCCAGAAGTGGCCCCTTTCACTGGAGTCTCTGATACTTCAGAGGAATTTGTTTACGTTCCCTCAATGGTTGATTAAATAATTGAATTAAATAATGAACATTTCCTGCAGATTAATAGTATCTCAAGGTGATACATCAAGTAATACTACCACTAAAGACCTAAGCCTTTCGAACTGGATTCTAGATTCGGTTCTCTATAGTAGCAAATCTAATATGGAATAGCCGGTCTGTATCACGCTTGTGCTACATTATATATAAAATAATATAGTAAAAACCACAAGTAGATACACTAACACACACACACACACACACATATATATATATATATATATATATATATATATATATATATATATATATATATATATAAAACAAATGCAGCCGTTTCTAATTCACTACAAGACAAAATCTTGAGACATATTCTTAGTTATGTCAGGAGTTTAGCCATTTTCATCAACAGGCTGGCCATTACGGATTGGTAATGGTAGGAGACTTTTGTCTGGACATTAACAGCAAACCAACCTAGTATGAGTGGCCCTGATTTATACAGCTTTGCTGATCATGGCGATACACAAACCTTTCACCACGTTAAGGTACCCCTACTAAGAAACAGATAATATATATATATATATATATATATATATATATATATATATATAT
>NC_090762.1:40576112-40586112 GCF_036898095.1 Palaemon carinicauda | reverse complement strand
GAATTTAAAACGTTCCCGTCTACGGGAAAAAAAGAAAAAAAAAAGAAATAAATCCGGTGTTTTATCAAAAACTCTTTACATATGGAGCTTGGGATGAGTCCGATTCTTCTTTTCGCTTTGAAAAGTTTTTTTTTTTTATCTAACGGTTTATTTTTTATTAATTAGTCAAGTAAATGTTAATAACAACTATAATATTAACGATAATAACAACAATAATAATTGTCATCCTTTTAGAGAAAATATAATTCAGATTTCAAACATTTCATTTTTCAAGGAAATTTACAGAATCAATTTCTTTAGGAGATATTCATATTTATGTAATGATACAACAACAACAACAACAACAACAGCTGCTGCTACTACTACTACTACTACTACTTCAACAACAACATCTACTACTACTACTACTACTACTACTACTACTTACTACTACTACTTCAACAACAACAACTACTACTACTTCAACAACAACAACAACTACTACTACTACTTCTACTACATTATCCACATTAAAATATACCAGTGGTTATAACACTATAACACTACCGAAATTTCATTCAATTAACGTAAATGAATCAGTTCTGGTCAATAAAATTTCAATCAATGTTCGACAGAGAAAAATCTATATTCGTAGATAATAAGAAACACCGCACATCAAAACCACAAAATAAATATTAAATCAATTAAAATCATATCTCTTTCATAGTGTCAATTATTCCTTATCAAAAAAACTTAATTTAAAATGACAAAATTTTTAGGTTAGATCAATAAAAATTTGAACAGGAAATTGATATCAGAATGATAAAGAAAACTAAATATCAATTTCATTCTAAAAGACTCGCTGTGATATCCTTAAATATCAATTTCCCCTAAATGACTCGCAATGATATCCCTAAATATCAATTTCCTATAAAAGACTTGCTGTGATAGCTTTAAATATCAATTTTTCATAAAAGACTTGCTGGTCTATCCATAAATATCAATTTACCCTAAAAGACTCGCAGTGATATCGTTAAATATCAATTTCCGCCAAAAGATTCGTTGGTCTATCCTAAAATATTAATTTCCCCTAAAAGACTCACTGTGATATCCTTAAATATCGATTTCCCCTAGATGACTCGCAGTGGTATCATTAAATATCAATTTCCCTAAAAGACTCGCTGTGATATCCTTATATACCGATTTCCCCTGAATGACTCGCAGTGGTATCCTTATATATCAATTTCCCCTAAAAGACTCGCTGTGATATCCTTAAATATCGATTTCCCCTAAATGACTCACAGTGATATCCCTAAATATCAATTTCCACTAAAAGACTTGCTGTGATATCCTTAAATATCGATTTCCCCTAAAAGACTCGCTGTGATATCCTTAAATATCAATTTCCCCTAAAAGACTTGCTGTGATATCCTTAAATATCGATTTCCCCTAAAAGACTCGCTATGATATCCTTAAATATCAATTTCCCCTAAAATACTCGCTATGATATCCTTATATATCAATTTCCCCTAAAAGACTCGCTGGTCTATCCTTAAATATCGTTTTTGCCCTAAATGACTCGCAGTGATATCCTTAAATATCAATTTCCCCTAAAAGACTTGCTGTGATATCCTTAAATATTGATTTCCCCTAAAAGACTCGCTGTGATATCCTTAAATATCAATTTCCCCTAAAAGACTTGCTGTGATATACTTAAATATCGATTTCCCCTAAAAGACTCGCTATTATATCCTTAAATATCAATTTCCCATGAGAGACTCCCTGTGATATCCTTAAATATCAATTTCCCCTAAAAGACTCGCTGTGATATCCTTAAATATCAATTACCCCTAAGAGACACGCTCTGATATCCTTAAATCTCGATTCCCCCTAAAAGACTCGCTGTGATATCCTTAAATATCGATTTCCTCTAAACGACTCGCTGTGATATCCTTAAATATCGATTTCCCCTCAAAGACTTGCTGTGATATCCTTAAATATTGATTTCCCCTAAAAGACTCACTGTGATATCCTTAAATATCAATTTCCCCTAAAAGACTCGCAGTGATATCCTTAAATATCAATTTCCCCTAAAAGACTTGCTGTGATATCCCTAAATATCGATTTCCCCTAAAAGACTCGCTATGATATCCTTAAATATCGATTTCCCCTAAGAGACTCGCTGTGATATCCTTAAATATCAATTTCCCCTAAAAGACTCGCTGTGATATCCTTAAATATCAATTACCCCTAAGAGACTCGCTCTGATATCCTTAAATCTCGATTTCCCCTAAATGACTCGCTGTGATATCCTTAAATATCGATTTCCTCTAAACGACTCGCTATGATATCCTTAAATATCGATTTCCCCTCAAAGACTCGCAGTGATATCCTTAAATATCAATTTCCCCTAAGAGACTCGCTGTGATATCCTTAAATATCAATTTCCCCTTAATGACTCACAGTGATATCCTTATATCAATTTCCCCTAAAAGACTCGCTGTGATATCCTTAAATATCAATTTCCCCTAAAAGACTCGCTGTGATATCCTTAAATATCAATTTCCCCTTAATGACTCACAGTGATATCCTTAAATATCAATTTCCCCTTAAAGACTCGCTGTGATATCCTTAAATATCAATTTCCCCTAAGAGACTCGCTGTGATATCCTTAAATATCGATTTCCCCTAAACGACTCGCTGTGATATCCTTAAATATCAATTACCCCTAAGAGACTCGCTCTGATATCCTTAAATCTCGATTTCCCCTCAAAGACTCGCTGTGATATCCTTAAATATCGATTTCCTCTAAACGACTCGCTGTGATATCCTTAAATATCGATTTCCCCTCAAAGACTCGCTGTGATATCCTTAAATATCAATTTCCCCTAAGAGACTCGCTGTGATATCCTTAAATATCAATTTCCCCTAAGAGACTCGCTGTGATATCCTTAAATATCAATTTCCCCTTAATGACTCACAGTGATATCCTTATATCAATTTCCCCTAAAAGACTCGCTGTGATATCCTTAAATATCAATTTCCCCTAAAAGACTCGCTGTGATATCCTTAAATATCAATTTCCCCTTAATGACTCACAGTGATATCCTTAAATATCAATTTCCCCTAAAAGACTCGCTGTGATATCCTTAAATATCAATTTCCCCTAAATGACTCTCTGTGATATCCTTAAATATCGATTTCCCCTAAAAGACTCGCTGTGATATCCTTAAATATCGATTTCCCCTAAAAGACTCACTGTGATATCCTTAAATATCAATTTCCCCTAAATGACTCGCAGTGGTATCCTTAAATATCGATTTCCCCTAAAAGACTCGCTGTGATATCCTTAAATATCGATTTCCCCTAAAAGACTCGCAGTGATATCCTTAAATATCCATTCCCCCTAAAAGACTCGCAGTGATATCCTTAAATATCAATTTCCCCTAAAAGACTCGCAGTGATATCCTTAACTATCGATTTCCCCTAATAGACTCGCTGGTCTATCCTTAAATATCAATTTCCCTTAAAAGACTCGCTGTGATATCCTTAAATATCAATTTCCCCTAAAAGACTCACTGATCTACCCTTAAATATCAATTTCCCCTAAAAGACTAGCTTTCAAATTTTTAAATATTAATTTCCCCTAAAAGACACGCTGGTCTACCATTAAATATCAATTTCCCCTAAAAGCCTCGCTGGTCTATCCTTAAATATCAATTTCCCCTAAAAGACTCGCTGATCTACCCTTAAATGTCAATTTCCCTTAAAAGACTCGCTGTGATATCCTTTAATATCAATTTCCCCTAAAAGACTCGCTGGTCTACCATTAAATATCAATTTCCCCTAAAAGACTCGCTGGTCTATCCTTAAATATCAATTTCCCAAAAAAGACTCGCTGGTCTATCCTTAAATATAAATTTCCTCTAAAAGACTCGCTGGTCTATCCTTAAATATCAATTTCCCAAAAAAGACTCGCTGGTCTATCCTTAAATATAAATTTCCTCTAAAAGACTCGCTGGTCTATCCTTAAATATCAATTTCCCAAAAAAGACTCGCTGGTCTATCCTTAAATATCAATTTCCCCTAAATGACTCTCTGTGATATCCTTAAATATCATTTTCCCCTAAAAGACTCGCTGGTCTATCCTTAAATATCAATTTCCCCTAAAAGACTCGCTGGTCTATCCTTAAATATAAATTTCCTCTAAAAGACTCGCTGGTCTATCCTTAAATATAAATTTTCTCTAAAAGACTCGCTGGTCTATCCTTAAATATCAATTTCCCCTAAAAGACTCGCGGATCTATCCTTAAATATCAATTTCCCCAAAAAGACTCGCTGTGATATTCTTAAATATCAATTTCCCTTAAAAGATTCGTTGTGATATCCTTAAATATCAATTTCCCCTAAAAGACTCGCTGTGATATCCTTAAATATCAATTTCCCCTAAAAGACTCGCTGGTCTGTCCTTAAATATCAATTTCCCCTAAAAGACTCGCTGGTCTATCCTTAAATATCATTTTCCCCTAAAAGACTCGCTGATCTACCATTAAATACCAATTTCCCCTAAAAGACTCGCTGGTCTATCCTTAAATATTAATTTCCCCTAAAAAACTTGCTGGTCTACCCTTGAATATCAATTTCCCCTAAAAGACGCGCTGATCTACCCTTAAATATCAATTTCCCCTAAAAGACTCTCTGGTCTATCCTTAAATATCAATTTCCCCTAAAAGACTAGCTTTCAAATCCTTAAATATTAATTCCCCCTAAAAGACACGCTGGTCTACCATTAAATATCAATTTCCCCTAAAAGACTCGCTGGTCTATCCTTAAATATCGATTTCCCCTAAAGACTCTCTGGTCTATCCTTAAATATCAATTTCCCCTAAAAGACTCAATGGTCTATCCTTATATATCAATTTCCCCTAAAAGACTCAATGGTCTATCCTCATACATCATTTTCCCCTAAAAGACTCAATGGTCTATCCTTAAATATCAATTTCCCCTAAAAGACTCAATGGTCTATCCTTAAATATCAATTTCCCCTAAAAGACTCAATGGTCTATCCTTAAATATCAATTTCCCCTAGAAGACAATATTTACCAGGCATACGCTACAGTATGATCTGTTGAAAGAAAAGCGTTAGGGCAGCATTCCTTTAAGGTGACTCACTTTCAGATTTTTGTGAATTTTTATTGGCCCCGAGCTCCGTGTCTTTTCCCCTAGCATGAAAGTATAATACCAATCTCTTCTATAAGTTTTAGTTTGCTAATCCTCATCGTAATATCTTGCTTACTTTATTCATTGAAATGTAGAAAGTATATAAAATATAATAATCTATCATTAGTATTATTACTTACTAAGCTACAACCCTAGCTGGAAAAGCAGGATGCTATAATTATACCCAGGGGCTCCAACAAGTAAAATAACCGATTGAGGAAAGGAAACAAGGAAAAGAAAAATATTCTAAGAGTAACATTGAAATAAATATATCCTTTAAAAATATAAAAAAAATATAACAACACAAGAAATAAGACAGAATAGTGTTCCCAAGTGTACCCTTAAGCAAGAGAACTCTAAACCAAGGCAGTGGAACACCATGGTACAGAGGTTATGGCACTCTATCCTCAAGTATCAAAATCTAGAAATACAGGTCCTGAATTAAAGTCTTTCACACAGCCAGATTACATCAGATATATCCATCTTCTATGCCAAACTAGCTTTTTTTTACCAACTGAATTTCATAGCCTATTGTACCAACCGTGTGTAACACAATTGTACATAATTCCTTTTGTATATATTATGCTTGTATCTGCGCTCTTCCCTCGCACTAAAAAGAACCTGAATGATCATGTCTCCGGTTTTCCTCTGAACATTGTCTGTCTCTCGAACATGTTATGTCCCTGTTGCCTTGAGGTTTTGTATATAAAGGAGAGTGTTCCTTAATAAACAACTCAGTCGTTTCCAACCTGCCTTTGAGTTCACAACCTTACTCGGCGCCGTCACATTGGTGACCTCGGAAGTCGACTCGCTCCCACTGCCTTCCACCCCCACCTCCCTCGCCACTCCATCGTTGGTACTATGACGGAGACGGACTCTACTACAGCAGTTGGCGCTGCGGCCGCCCCATTGAAACTTTCACCGTTCGCCACCGGAGAGGCGTTTGCTTGGTTTCAACGCGCTGAAGTCCACTTCCGTATCAGGTTCGTGACTCGCTCAACCAACAAAGCGGATTATGTTCTCGCGGCGATACCCCAGGACACCTTCCCAGATATATCCGACTGGCTTTGTGAACAAGGAGATACCCGAATACCGTAGGACACACGCCTATGAATGCCGTAGGACACACTCGCCTATGAATGCCGTAGGACACACTCGCCTATGAATGCCGTAGGACACGCCTTTGAAAGCCGTAGGACACACACGCCTATGAACGCCGTAGGACACACTCGCCTACCCCGTGATGAGCCGGAGCGGCAACACAGCCACCCATCATTCACCACTCATTCGCACCCCAACCATCGACTTCTACAGCCACTCACTGCCGCTAATCGGCGCAGTTTTCACTACTACCTCTCCAGATTCAGGGCACCTATTTAACATGTTCAGTATGTCCTTTTTAGAGGGGGAGCCATGTACCAACCGTGTGTAACACAATTGTACATAATTCCTTTTGTATATATTATGCTTGTATCTGTGCTCTTCCCTCGCACTAAAAAGAACCTGAATGATCATGTCTCCGGTTTTCCTCTGAACATTGTCTGTCTCTCGAACATATTATGTCCTGTTGTCTTGAGGTTTTGTATATAAAAGAGAGTGTTCCTTAATAAACAACTCAGTCGTTTCCAACCTGCCTTTGAGTTCACAACCTTACTCGGCGCCGTCACACTATCCTAAACTAAAGTGGCATATGCATACTTTGGGACACCCGGTAACATTACAGTAACCATAGATCCTTATTTCCCAGCCAGACAAAATAGTAACTTTTTTCTTCTTCATGGGACTCCAACTACAGATGGACAATACGCTGACTAATGTCTGCGTGATGAATATTAATTGAAAAATTAATCCGAATTATTACATTATCTGACTGACCAATGGACGATTAATTTTAAAATTTGGAACAGTCTTATGTATTTACATCCAGATGAGAATATTATAAAAGAAAATATCAAAACATATTGTTACGCTACAATACGTTTCGCAACACATTGCAAAGCACTGCAAAGACTTTTCAAACAAAAATGACAGCGTACTTTTGACGAATGGCTAACCCCATGAAATAAAAACTTCGTTTATAGTAGCTGTAACATTTGAAACACACCTACTTTTTTTTCCTTGATCTTTTTAAGGGTGAATGGCATGTTGCCAAATTTGATGATAAAAACTGTTGAGCTTGCAACGAACCCTGACGGATTGACTCTTGGCACATGAACCTTTGAACCCATGTGGCCTTCTAGAAAAAAAAAAAAAAAAAAAAAAAAAGAAAAAAAAAAGAAAAAAAAAAAAAAAAAAAAATTATGGCGTCGAACAAATTGTGAGGGTTCTTATAAATGACCCTCTTGATTAAATATGCAACACTTTCGGGAGACAATCTAAGGGCAGAGTTCGTTTCAGTCCACAGGGAAAACATTCAGAAAATAATAATAACAAAAAATTATATATGCAAAAGGTAATATGTAGTCGAGTTGAGAAATCAATGGTTCTAGAGAAAAATTCGCATTAACGCGTTTACATTTACTATTCTCAGTTATTTTTCTTTCCTTTTTTCTAGAGTAACTAACTTATCACTTTGTTTGACGGAAGGTAAGTAATAAGGACAAAGCTTTGAGGTACACTAGAAACAAATGCATCCATTCCTGTTTTGACAGAAAACAAGCATAGCTGAGCTTAGCTAAGTTTGTTTTTATAATTTGAAATATTGCATTCATATGTTTTTCATTATTTAATATGAGTGTGTATGGATTGAAAGGAAGCTAATATTTCAAATCAAAATTCTTTACTATGTAAATGAATTGCATTGATACCACGCAGTATTATACCCAGGGAACAATCACAGGTTGGCAATTATAAAGCATATGAGAATTAAAATTAGAATAAAATACATGAAAATGAAAGATGAAATCAATGAATAACGTTATGAGGTTGACAAATGATAGCAGTAAATGAGAGAGAGAGAGAGAGAGAGAGAGAGAGAGAGAGAGAGAGAGCAATTTCCTACCAATAAAACGCCAAACAAAACTACTAATAAGCAAGTTCTAATAGAATTTCTTATCATCATCCAAAACCCCAAATAGCAAATATTTTCATCAAGTGAGTGAGAGAGAGAGAGAGAGAGAGAGAGAGAGAGAGAGAGTATTCGTACCATAAAACACCCAGCAAAATGACTAATAAGCAAGTGCTATTAGAATTTTTCATCATCACCCAAAACCCAATTCAAGAGAGAGAGAGAGAGAGAGAGAGAGAGAGAGAGAGAGAGAGAGAGTATTCGTACCATAAAACACCCAGCAAAATGACTAATAAGCAAGTGCTATTAGAATTTTTCATCATCACCCAAAACCCAATTCAAGAGAGAGAGAGAGAGAGAGAGAGAGAGAGAGAGAGAGAGAGAGAGAGTATTCGTACCATAAAACACCCAGCAAAATTACTAATAAGCAAGTGCTATTAGAATTTTTCATCATCACCCAAAACCCAATTCAAGAGAGAGAGAGAGAGAGAGAGAGAGAGAGAGAGAGTATTCGTACCATAAAACACCCAGCAAAATTACTAATAAGCAAGTGCTATTAGAATTTTTCATCATCACCCAAAACCCAATTCGAGAGAGAGAGAGAGAGAGAGAGAGAGAGAGAGAGAGAGAGAGAATATTCCTACCATAAAACACCCAGCAAAATGACTAATAAGCAAGTTTTATTAAATTTTCTCATCATCACCCAAAACAGCAAAGAATTACATAGAGAGAGAGAGAGAGAGAGAGAGAGAGAGAGAAGAGAGAGAGAGAGAGAGAGAGAGAGAGAGAGAGAGAGAGAGAGAGAATCTAAATAATTCATTGCGTAGATGACTCTACCGAAACCCAAAGATCAGAGCCCTTCGCTGTAGACAAGAAGGCACACAGCCTCCATCACGGCTTCACATTCCGCTGTCTAGGATTACCATTTTTCAATCTGTTATCGCCAGGACCGGGGAATGGGGGAGGGGCAGAATGAGGGGATCCCCTACCCCTTCTCCCTCTTCCCCAAAAGTCCTTCCCCTTCCAACCCAATGGGGAATATCCCCTTGCATGTCTCTGTGACGTCCCTTTTTCTCCCAGTGCTATCTCGCTTGTTTCTCCATCAAATGCCGTTATCTGACTTTCGAACCGAGAGGGGTACCTCGTTTCCTTATCAGTTTTCTCTTCCATCAGGTCGGCCTTTTTTCCCCCACTTCTATATTTTTCATCCGCTTCAAATCAATTTTTCACTCATACATCATATTTCACTTACATTCACGTCTTTTGGTTCCTCCCTTCAAGGCTACAGGTTTTTTTTCTTTCCACGATATGTCGTGGCTGTCATAGATTTGTCGCTTTCTTCTACAGAGATGTAGGAATGATTAGAAAATGATTACTAATATTTTTTGTGCATGTAGTTGAACGTTATATTCACTGGCAACTTAGAACACAAAACTCTACACTTATATATTACCAATTATAAGAAACATTACAATTCAATAGCGTTCACTTTTCACCTGACATAAATGACCTTATTATCACTTTATAGTTAGTGATATTTTGTCAATTTCTGGTTTCATCTTCATTATCTCCCATCATATTTCGTCTCATCTCATAGATTTACTGTGTTGACAATCACTCTTATCTAACCTTCACCCTTTTCCTGTATTTCCTTAATACCAAAGTGTATCTTTTATTCGTGCATACTACAAAACTGGTTCTCTCATACTTTAAGGCCTCTTTTCCATCAAAAATTTCCTATTTCCACCCAAATTACCTTTTTTTCTTCTCGTTCTCATTATTATTATTATTATT